>NW_027597960.1:0-59032 GCF_964194155.1 Cetorhinus maximus
CACACTCTCTCTGACTCTCTCACTCTATCTCATTCACTCTCTCTCTGACTCTCTCACTCTATCTCATTCACACTCTCTCTGACTCTCTCACTCTATCTCATTCACTCTCTCTCTGACTCTCTCACTCTATCTCATTCACTCTTTCTCTGACTCTCTCACTCTATCTCATTCACACTCTCTCTGACTCTCTCACTCTATCTCATTCACACTCTCTCTCTCTCTCTCTATCTCATTCACTCTCTCTGACTCTCTCACTCTATCTCATTCACTCTCTCTCTGACTCTCTCACTCTATCTCATTCACTCTCTCTCTCTCTCTATCTCATTCACACTCTCTCTCTCTCTCTCACTCTATCTCATTCACACTCTCTCTCTGACTCTCTCAGTCTATCTCATTCACACTCTCTCTCTGACTCTCTCACTCTAACTCATTCACTCTCTCTCTGACTCTCTCACTCTATCTCATTCACTCTCTCTCTGACTCTCTCACTCTATCTCATTCACTCTCTCTCTCTCTCTCTCTCTCTATCTCATTCACTCTTTCTCTGACTCTATCACTCTATCTCATTCACTCTCTCTCTGACTCTCTCTCTCAATCTCATTCACTCTCTCTCTGACTCTCTCACTCTATCTCATTCACACTCTCTCTCTGACTCTCTCACGCTATCTCATTCACACTCTCTCTGACTCTCTCACTCTATCTCATTCTCTCTCTCTGACTCTCTCTCTCTATCTCCTTCACACTCTCTCTCTGACTCTCTCACTCTATCTTTTTTACACTCTCTCTCTCTCACTCTATCTCATTCACACTCTCTCTCTCTCTCTCTCTCAATCTCATTCACTCTCTCTGACTCTCTCACTCTATCTCATTCACTCTCTCTCTGACTCTCTCACTCTATCTCATTCACTCGCTCTCTCTCTCTATCTCATTCACACTCTCTCTCTGACTCTCTCACTCTATCTCATTTACTCTCTCTCTGACTCTCTCACTCTATCTCATTCACTCTCTCTCTCTGACTCTCTCTCTCTATCTCATTCACTCTCTCTCTCTGACTCTCTCACTCTATCTCATTCACAATCTCTCTCTCTCTCACTCTATCTCATTCACACTCTCTCTGACTCTCTCTCACTCTATCTCATTCACTCTCTCTCTCTCTCTCACTCTATCTCATTCACTCTCTCTCTGACTCTCTCACTCTGTCTCATTCACACTCTCTCTCTCTCTCACTCTATCTCATTCACACTCTCTCTCTCTCACACTCTATCTCATTCACTCTCTCTCTGAATTTCTCACTCTATCTCATTCACACTCTCTCTCTGACTCTCTCTCACTCTATCTCATTCACACTCTCTCTCTGACTCTCTCACTCTATCTCATTCACACTCTCTCTCTGACTCTCACTCACTCTATCTCATTCACACTCTCTCTGACTCTCTCACTCTATCTCATTCACACTCTCTCTCTGACTCTCTCACTCTATCTCATTCACTCTCACTCTGACTCTCTCACTCTATCTCATTCACACTCTCTCTGACTCTCTCACTCTATCTCATTCACACTCACTCTGACTTTCTCACTCTATCTCATTCACACTCTCTCTCTGACTTTCTCACTCTATCTCATTCACACTCTCTCTGACTGTCTCACTCTATCTCATTCACACTCTCTCTCTCTCTCACTCTATCTCATTCACTCTCTCTCTGAATTTCTCACTCTATCTCATTCACACTCTCTCTCTGACTCTCTCACTCTATCTCATTCACTCTCACTCTGACTCTCTCACTCTATCTCATTCACACTCTCTCTGACTCTCTCACTCTATCTCATTCACTCTCTCTCTCTGACTCTCTCACTCTATCTCATTCACACTCTCTCTCTGACTCTCTCACTCTATCTCATTCACACTCTCTCTCTGACTCTCTCACTCTGTCTCATTCACACTCTCTCTCTGACTCTCTCACTCTATCTCATTCACTCTCTCTCTGACTGTCTCACTCTATCTCATTCACACTCTCTCTCTGACTTTCTCACTCTATCTCATTCACACTCTCTCTGACTCTCTCACTCTATCTCATTCAAACTCTCTCTTTCTCTCACTCTATCTCATTCACTCTCTCTCTCTCTCTCACTCTATCTCATTCACTCTCTTTCTCTGACTCTCTCACTCTATCTCATTCACTCTCTCTCTGACTCTCTCACTCTATCTCATTCACACTCTCTCTGACTCTCTCTGACTCTATCTCATTCACTCTCTCTCTCTCACTCTATCGGATTCACACTCTCTCTCTCTCACTCTATCTCATTCACACTCTCTCTGACTCTCTCACTCTATCTCATTCACAATCTCTCTCTCTCTCTCTCTATATCATTCACACTCTTTCTCTGACTCTCTCACTCTATCTCATTCACTCTCTCTCTCTCTCTCTCTCTATCTCATTCACTCTTTCTCTGACTCTCTCACTCTATCTCATTCACTCTCTCTCTGACTCTCTCTCTGAATCTCATTCACTCTCTCTCTGACTCTCTCACTCTATCTCATTCACTATTTCTCTGACTCAATCACTCTATCTCATTCACACTCTCTCTCTGACTCTCTCACGCTATCTCATTCACACTCTCTCTGACTCTCTCACTCTATCTCATTCTCTCTCTCTGACTCTCTCTCTCTATCTCATTCACTCCCTCTCTCTGACTCTCTCACTCTATCTCATTTACACTCTCTCTCTCTCACTCTATCTCATTCACTCTCTCTGACTCTCTCTCTCTATCTCCTTCACACTCTCTCTCTGACTCTCTCACTCTATCTCATTCACTCCCTCTCTCTGACTCTCTCACTCTATCTCATTTACACTCTCTCTCTCTCACTCTATCTCATTCACACTCTCTCTCTCTCTCTCTCTCAATCTCATTCACTCTCTCTGACTCTCTCACTCTATCTCATTCACTCTCTCTCTGACTCTCTCACTCTATCTCATTCACTCTCTCTCTCTCTCTATCTCATTCACACTCTCTCTCTCTCTCACTCTATCTCATTCACTCTCTCTCTCTGAATCTCTCTCTCTATCTCATTCACTCTCTCTCTGACTCTCTCACTCTGTCTCATTCACACGGTCTCTGACTCTCTCACTCTATCTCATTCACACTCTCTCTGACTCTCTCACTCTGTCTCATTCACACTCTCTCTCTCTCTCACTCTATCTCATTCACACTCTCTCTCTCTCTCACTCTATCTCATTCACTCTCTCTCTGAATTACTCACTCTATCTCATTCACACTCTCTCTCTTACTCTCACTCACTCTATCTCATTCACTCTCTCTCTCTCTCTCACTCTATCTCATTCACTCTCTCTCTCTGACTCTCTCACTCTATCTCATTCACACTCTCTCTGACTCTCTCACTCTATCTCATTCACACTCTCTCTCTGACTCTCTCACTCTATCTCATTCACTCTCACTCTGACTCTCTCACTCTATCTCATTCACACTCACTCTGACTTTCTCACTCTATCTCATTCACACTCTCTCTCTGACTCTCTCACTCTATCTCATTCACACTCTCTCTGACTCTCTCACTCTATCTCATTCACACTCTCTCTCTCTCTCTCACTCTATCTCATTCACACTCTGACTCTCTCACTCTATCTCATTCACACTCTCTCTTTCTCTCACTCTATCTCATTCACTCTCTCTCTCTCTCTCACTCTATCTCATTCACTCTCTTTCTCTGACTCTCTCACTCTATCTCATTCACTCTCTCTCTGACTCTCTCACTCTATCTCATTCACACTCTCTCTGACTCTCTCTGACTCTATCTCATTCACTCTCTCTCTCTCACTCTATCGCATTCACACTCTCTCTCTCTCACTCTATCTCATTCACA
The DNA here is from genome assembly GCF_964194155.1 of Cetorhinus maximus. Classification (NCBI taxonomy): domain Eukaryota; kingdom Metazoa; phylum Chordata; class Chondrichthyes; order Lamniformes; family Cetorhinidae; genus Cetorhinus; species Cetorhinus maximus. Next base: position 3,881 of record NW_027597960.1, read on the forward strand.
CTGTCTCTGACTCTCTCACTCTTTCTCATTCACAATCTCTCTCTCTCTCTCTATATATCATTCACACTCTATCTCTGACTCCCTCACTCTATCTCATTCACTCTCTCTCTGACTCTCTCACTCTATCTCATTCACTCTCTCTCTGTCTCTCTCACTCTATCTCATTCACACTCTCTCTGACTCACTCACCCTGTCTCATTCACACTCTCTCTGACTCTCTCACTCTATCTCATTCACTCTCTCTCTGACTCTCTCACTCTATCTCATTCACACTCTCGCTCAGACTCTCTCACTCTATCTCATTCACACTCTCTCTGTCTCTCTCACTCTATCTCATTCACTCTCTCTCTGTCTCTCTCACTCTATCTTATTCACACTCTCTCTCTCTCTCTCACTATATCTCATTAACTCTCTCTCTCTGAATCTCTCACTCTATCTCATTTACACTCTCTCTCACTCTATCTCATTCACACACTCTCTCTCTCTCTCTATCTCATTCACTCTCTCTCTGACTCTCTCACTCTATCTCATTCACACTCTCTCTGACTCTCTCAGTCTATCTCATTCACTCTCTCTCTGTCACTCTATCTCATTCAACCTCTCTCTGACTCTCTCACTCTATCTCATTCACACTCTCTCTCTGACTCTCTCTCTCTATCTCATTCACACCCTCTCTCTGACTCTCTCACTCTATCTCATTCACTCTCTCTCTCTGACTCTCTCTCTCTATCTCATTCACTCTCTCTCTGACTCTCTCACTCTATCTCATTCACACTCTCTCTGTCTCTCTCACTCTATCTCATTTACTCTCTCTCTGTCTCTCTCACTCTATCTCATTCACACTCTCTCTCTCTCTCTCACTCTATCTCATTCACACTCTCTCTGTCTCTCTCACTCTATCTCATTCACACTCTCTCTCTCTCTCACTCTATCTCATTCACACTCTATCTCTCTCTCACTCTATCTCATTCACTCTCTCTCTGACTCTCTCACTCTATCTCATTCACACTCTCTCTGACTCTCTCAGTCTATCACAGTCACACTCTCTCTGACTCTCTCAGTCTATCTCATTCACTCTCGCTCTGACTCTCTCACTCTATCTCATTCACACTCTCTCTCTCTATATCTCATTCACCCTCTCCTTGACTCTCTCACTCTGTCTCATTCACTCTCTCTCTGACTCTCTCACTCTATCTCATTCACACTCTCTCTCTCTCTTCTCATTCACTCTCTCTCTGAATCTCTCACTCTATCTCATTCACTCTCTCTCGGACTCTCCCTTTCTCATTCACACTCTCTCTGAGTCTCTCACTCTATCTCATTCAAACTCTCTCTCTGACTCTCTCACTCTATCTCATTCACGCTCTCTCTGACTCTCTCAGTCCAACTCATTCTCACTCTCTCTGACTCTCTCACTCTATCTCATTCACACTCTCTCTCTCTCTCACTCTATCTCATTCACACTCTGTCTCTCTCACTCTATCTCATTCACACTCTCTCTCTCTCTCACTCTATCTCATGCACACTCTCTCTCTCTCTCACTCTATCTCATTCACACTCTCTCTCTGACCCTCTCACTCTATCTCATTCACTCTCTCTCTGACTCTCTCACTCTATCTCATTCACACTCTCTCTGACTCTCTCACTCTATCTCATTCACTCTCTCTCTGACTCTCTCTCTCTATCTCATTAACTCTCTCTCTCTGACTCTCTCACTCTATCTCATTCACTCTCTCTCTGACTCTCTCTCTCTATCTCATTAACTCTCTCTCTCTGACTCTCTCACTCTATCTCATTCACTCTCTCTCTCTCTCTCTCTCTATCTCATTCACACTCTCTCTGACTCTCACTCTATCTCATTCACACTCTCTCTCTGACTCTCTCACTCTATCTCATTCATTCTCTCTCTGACTCTCTCTCTCTATCTCATTAACTCTCTCTCTCTGACTCTCTCACTCTATCTCATTGACTCTCTCTCTGACTCTCTCTCTCTATCTCATTAACTCTCTCTCTCTGACTCTCTCACTCTATCTCATTCACTCTCTCTCTCTCTCTCTCTCTATCTCATTCACACTCTCTCTGACTCTCACTCTATCTCATTCACACTCTCTCTCTGACTCTCTCACTCTATCTCATTCATTCTCTCTCTGACTCTCTCTCTCTATCTCATTAACTCTCTCTCTCTGACTCTCTCTCTCTATCTCATTCAGTCTTTCTCTGACTCTCTCACTCTATCTCATTCACTCTCTCTCTGACTCTCTCTCTATATCTCATTCACACTCTCTCTCTGACTCTCTCTCTCTATCTCATTCACTCTCTCTCTCTGACTCTCTCTCTCTATCTCATTCAGTCTTTCTCTGACTCTCTCACTCTATCTCATTCACTCTCTCTCTGACTCTCTCTCTCTATCTCATTCACACTCTCTCTCTGACTCTCTCTCTCTATCTCATTCACTCTCTCTCTGACTCTCTCTCTCTATCTCATTCACTCTCTCTCTCTGACTCTCTCACTCTATCTCATTTACACTCTCTCTCTCTCACTCTATCTCATTCACACACTCTCTCTCTCTCTCTCTCTCTATCTCATTCACTCTCTCTCTGACTCTCTCACTCTATCTCATTCACTCTTTCTCTGACTCTCTCACTCTATCTCATTCACTCTCTCTCTGACACTCGCTCTATCTCATTCACACTCTCTCTCTGACTCTCTCTCTCTATCTCATTAACTCTCTCACTCTGACTCTCTCACTCTATCTCATTCACTCTCTCTCTGACTCTCTCACTCTCTCTCATTCACTCTTTCTCTGACTCTCTCACTCTATCTCATTCACTCTCTCTCTGTCACTCTATCTCATTCAACCTCTCTCTGACTCTCTCACTCTATCTCATTCACACTCTCTCTCTGACTCTCTCTCTCTATCTCATTCACACCCTCTCTCTGACTCTCTCACTCTATCTCATTCACTCTCTCTCTCTGACTCTCTCTCTCTATCTCATTCACTCTCTCTCTGACTCTCTCACTCTATCTCATTCACACTCTCTCTGTCTCTCTCACTCTATCTCATTCACTCTCTCTCTGTCTCTCTCACTCTATCTCTTTCACACTCTCTCTCTCTCTCTCACTCTATCTCATTCACACTCTCTCTGTCTCTCTCACTCTATCTCATTCACACTCTCTCTCTCTCTCACTCTATCTCATTCACACTCTATCTCTCTCTCACTCTATCTCATTCACTCTCTCTCTGACTCTCTCACTCTATCTCATTCACACTCTCTCTGACTCTCTCAGTCTATCACAGTCACACTCTCTCTGACTCTCTCAGTCTATCTCATTCACTCTCGCTCTGACTCTCTCACTCTATCTCATTCACACTCTCTCTCTCTATATCTCATTCACCCTCTCCTTGACTCTCTCACTCTGTCTCATTCACTCTCTCTCTGACTCTCTCAGTCTATCTCATTCACTCTCTCTCTCTCTCTCTCTCACTCTATCTCATTCACACTCTCTCTCTCTCTTCTCATTCACTCTCTCTCTGAATCTCTCACTCTATCTCATTCACTCTCTCTCGGACTCTCCCTTTCTCATTCACACTCTCTCTGACTCTCTCACTCTATCTCATTCAAACTCTCTCTCTGACTCTCTCACTCTATCTCATTCACGCTCTCTCTGACTCTCTCAGTCCAACTCATTCTCACTCTCTCTGACTCTCTCACTCTATCTCATTCACACTCTCTCTCTCTCTCACTCTATCTCATTCACACTCTGTCTCTCTCACTCTATCTCATTCACACTCTCTCTCTCTCTCACTCTATCTCATTCACACTCTCTCTCTCTCTCACTCTATCTCATTCACACTCTCTCTCTGACCCTCTCACTCTATCTCATTCACTCTCTCTCTGACTCTCTCACTCTATCTCATTCACACTCTCTCTGACTCTCTCACTCTATCTCATTCACTCTCTATCTGACTCTCTCTCTCTATCTCATTAACTCTCTCTCTCTGACTCTCTCACTCTATCTCATTCACTCTCTCTCTGACTCTCTCTCTCTATCTCATTAACTCTCTCTCTCTGACTCTCTCACTCTATCTCATTCACTCTCTCTCTCTCTCTCTCTCTATCTCATTCACACTCTCTCTGACTCTCACTCTATCTCATTCACACTCTCTCTCTGACTCTCTCACTCTATCTCATTCATTCTCTCTCTGACTCTCTCTCTCTATCTCATTAACTCTCTCTCTCTGACTCTCTCACTCTATCTCATTCACTCTCTCTCTCTCACTTCTCATTCACTCTCTCTCTGAATCTCTCACTCTATCTCATTCACTCTCTCTCGGACTCTCCCTTTCTCATTCACACTCTCTCTGACTCTCTCACTCTATCTCATTCAAACTCTCTCTCTGACTCTCTCACTCTATCTCATTCACGCTCTCTCTGACTCTCTCAGTCAAACTCATTCTCACTCTCTCTGACTCTCTCACTCTATCTCATTCACACTCTCTCTCTCTCTCACTCTATCTCATTCACACTCTGTCTCTCTCACTCTATCTCATTCACACTCTCTCTCTCTCTCACTCTATCTCATTCACACTCTCTCTCTCTCTCACTCTATCTCATTCACACTCTCTCTCTGACCCTCTCACTCTATCTCATTCACTCTCTCTCTGACTCTCTCACTCTATCTCATTCACACTCTCTCTGACTCTCTCACTCTATCTCATTCACTCTCTCTCTGACTCTCTCTCTCTATCTCATTAACTCTCTCTCTCTGAATCTCTCACTCTATCTCATTCACTCTCTCTCTGACTCTCTCTCTCTATCTCATTAACTCTCTCTCTCTGACTCTCTCACTCTATCTCATTCACTCTCTCTCTCTCTCTCTCTCTATCTCATTCACACTCTCTCTGACTCTCACTCTATCTCATTCACACTCTCTCTCTGACTCTCTCACTCTATCTCATTCATTCTCTCTCTGACTCTCTCTCTCTATCTCATTAACTCTCTCTCTCTGACTCTCTCACTCTATCTCATTCACTCTCTCTCTGACTCTCTCTCTCTATCTCATTAACTCTCTCTCTCTGACTCTCTCACTCTATCTCATTCACTCTCTCTCTCTCTCTCTCTCTATCTCATTCACACTCTCTCTGACTCTCACTCTATCTCATTCACACTCTCTCTCTGACTCTCTCACTCTATCTCATTCATTCTCTCTCTGACTCTCTCTCTCTATCTCATTAACTCTCTCTCTCTGACTCTCTCTCTCTATCTCATTCAGTCTTTCTCTGACTCTCTCACTCTATCTCATTCACTCTCTCTCTGACTCTCTCTCTCTATCTCATTCACACTCTCTCTCTGACTCTCTCTCTCTATCTCATTCGCACACTCTCTGACTCTCACTCTATCTCAGTCACTCTCTCTCTGACTCTCTCTCTCTATCTCATTCACTCTCTCTCTGACTCTCTCTCTCTATCTCATTCACTCTCTCTCTCTGACTCTCTCACTCTATCTCATTTACACTCTCTCTCTCTCACTCTATCTCATTCACACACTCTCTCTCTCTCTCTCTCTCTATCTCATTCACTCTCTCTCTGACTCTATCACTCTATCTCATTCACTCTTTCTCTGACTCTCTCACTCTATCTCATTCACTCTCTCTATGACACTCGCTCTATCTCATTCACACTCTCTCTCTGACTCTCTCTCTCTATCTCATTAACTCTCTCACTCTGACTCTCTCACTCTATCTCATTCACTCTCTCTCTGACTCTCTCTCTCTATCTCATTCACACTCTCTCTATGAGTCTCTCACGCTATCTCATTCACACTCTCTCTGACTCTCTCTCTATCTCATTCACACTCTCTCTCTGACTCTCTCTCTCTATCTCATTCGCACTCTCTCTGACTCTCTCTCTATCTCATTCACTCTCTCTCTCTGACTCTCACTCTATCTCATTTATACTCTCTCTCACTCTATCTCATTCACACACTCTCTCTCTCTCTCTCTCTCTCTATCTCATTCACTCTCTCTCTGACTCTCTCACTCTATCTCATTCACACTCTCTCTGACTCTCTCACTCTATCTCATTCACTCTCTCTCTGTCACTCTATCTCATTCAACCTCTCTCTGACTCCCACACTCTATCTCATTCACTCTCTCTCTCTCTCTCTATCTCATTCACACTCTCTCTCTCTCTCTCACTCTATCTCATTCACACTCTCTCTCTGACACTCTCTCTCTATCTCATTCACACCCTCTCTCTGACTCTCTCACTCTATCTCATTCACTCTCTCTCTGACTCTCTCACTCTATCTCATTCACACTCTCTCTCTCTCACTCTATCTCTTTCACTCTCTCTCTCTCTCTCACTCTATCTCATTCACTCTCTCTCTGACTCTCTCACTCTATCTCATTCACTCTCTCTCTCTGTCTCTCTCACTCTATCTCATTCACACTCTCTCTGACTTTCTCACTCTATCTCATTCACTCTCTGACTCTCTCTCACTCTATCTCATTCACACACTCTCTCTCTCTCTCACTCTATCTCATTCACTCTCTCTCTGACTCTCTAATTTATCTCATTCACACTCTCTCTGACTCTCTCACTCTATCTCATTCACTCTCTCTCTCACTCTATCTCATTCACTCTCTCTCTGACTCTCTCACTCTATCTCATTCACTCTCTCTCTCTCTAACTCTATCTCATTCACATTCTCTCTGACTCTCTCACTCTATCTCATTCACACTCTCTCACTCTATCTCATTCACACTCTCTCTTCTCTCTCACTCTATCTTATTCACTCTCTCTCTGACTCTCTCACTCTATCTCATTCACACTCTCTCTCTCTCTCTCACTCTATCTCATTCACACTCTCTCTCTCTCTCACTCTATCTCATTCACACGCTCTCTCTCACTCTATCTCATTCACACTCTCTCTTTTCTCTCACTCTATCTCATTCACTGTCTCTCTGACTCTCTCACTCTATCTCATTCACACTCTCTCTCTCTCTCACAATATCTAATTCACACTCTCTCTCTGACTATCTCACTCTATCTCATTCACTCTCTCTCTCTCACTCACTGTATCTCATTCACACTCTCTCTCTCTCTCTCTCTATCTCATTCACACTCTTTCTGACTCTCTCACTCTATCTCATTCACACTTCTCTCTCTCTCACTCTATCTCATTCACTCTCTCTCTCTGACTCTCTCACTCTATCTCATTCACACTCTCTCTCTGACTCTCTCACTCTATCGCATTCACTCTCTCTCTCTCTCTCACTCAATCTCATTCACTCTCTCTCTGACTCTCTCACTCTATCTCATTCACACTCTCTCTCTGACTCTCTCACTCTATCTCATTCACTCTCTCTCTCTGACTCTCTCACTCTATCTCATTCACACTCTCTCTCTCTCTCTAACTCTTTCTCATTCACACTCTCTCTCTGACTCTCTCACTCTATCTCATTCACTCTCTCTCTCTGACTCTCACACTCTATCTCATTCACACTCTCTCTCTCTCTCTCACTCTATCTCATTCACTCTCTCTCTCTCTCTCTATCTCATTCACTCTCTCTCTCTCTCTCTCAATCTATCTCATTCACTCTCTCTCTCACTCTATCTCATTCACACTCTCTCTCTGACTCTCTCACTCTATCTCATTCACTCTCTCTCTCTCTCTCTCTCTCTCACTCTATCTCATTCACACTCTCTCTCTCTATCTCATTCACGCTCTCTCTGACTCTCTCACTCTATCTCATTCACTCTCTCTCTGACTCTCTCACTCTATCTCATTCACTCTCTCTCTCTCTCACTCTATCTCATTCACACTCTCTCTCTCTCTATCTCATTCACTCTCTCTCTGACTCTCTCACTCTATCTCATTCACTCTCTCTCTGACTCTCTCACTCTATCTCATTCACTCTCTCTCTCTCTCAATCTATCTCATTCACTCTCTCTCTGACTCTCTCACTCTATCTCATTCACTCACTCTCTCTCACTCTATCTCATTCACACTCTCTCTCTCTATCTCATTCACGCTCTCTCTGACTCTCTCACTCTATCTCATTCACTCTCTCTCTGACTCTCTCACTCTATCTCATTCACTCTCTCTCTCTCTCACTCTATCTCATTCACTCTCTCTCTGATTCTCTCACTCTATCTCATTCACTCTCGCTCTGACTCTCTCTCTCTATCTCATTCACACACTCTCTCTGACTCTCTCACTCGATCTCATTCACACTCTCTCTCTCTCACTCTATCTCATTCACACTCTCTCTCTGACTCTCTCACTCTATCTCATTCATACTCTCTCTCTTTCACTCTATCTCATTCACTCTCTCTCTGACTCTCTCACTCTATCTCATTCACTCTCTCTCTGACTCTCTCACTCTATCTCATTCACTCTCTCTCTGACTCTCTCACTCTATCTCATTCACACTCTCTCTCTGACTCTCTCACTCTATCTCATTCACACTCTCTCTCTGACTCTCCCTCTCTATCTCATTCACAGTCTCTCTCTGACTCTCCCTTTCTATCTCATTCACTCTCGCTCTGACTCTCTCACTCTATCTCATTCACACTCTCTCTCTCTATATCTCATTCACTCTCTCCTTGACTCTCTCACTCTATCTCATTCACTCTCTCTCTGACTCTCTCAGTCTATCTCATTCACTCTCTCTCTCTCTCTCTCTCACTCTATCTCATTCACACTCTCTCTCTCTCTTCTCATTCACTCTCTCTCTGAATCTCTCACTCTATCTCATTCACTCTCTCTCTGACTCTCCCTTTCTCATTCACACTCTCTCTGACTCTCTCACTCTATCTCATTCAAACTCTCTCTCTGACTCTCTCACTCTATCTCATTCACGCTCTCTCTGACTCTCTTAGTCCAACTCATTCTCACTCTCTCTGACTCTCTCACTCTATCTCATTCACGCTCTCTCTCTCTCTCACTCTATCTCATTCTCACTCTGTCTCTCTCACTCTATCTCATTCACACTCTCTCTCTCTCTCACTCTATCTCATTCACACTCTCTCTCTCTCTCACTCTATCTCATTCACACTCTCTCTCTGACCCTCTCACTCTATCTCATTCACACTCTCTCTGACTCTCTCAGTCTATCTCATTCACTCTCTCTCTGTCACTCTATCTCATTCAACCTCTCTCTGACTCTCTCACTCTATCTCATTCACACTCTCTCTCTGACTCTCTCTCTCTATCTCATTCACACCCTCTCTCTGACTCTCTGACTCTATCTCATTCACTCTCTCTCTCTGACTCTCTCTCTCTATCTCATTCACTCTCTCTCTGACTCTCTCACTCTATCTCATTCACACTCTCTCTGTCTCTCTCACTCTATCTCATTCAGTCTTTCTCTGTCTCTCTCACTCTATCTCATTCACACTCTCTCTCTCTCTCTCACTCTATCTCATTCACACTCTCTCTGTCTCTCTCACTCTATCTCATTCACACTCTCTCTCTCTCTCACTCTATCTCATTCACACTTTATCTCTCTCTCACTCTATCTCATTCACTCTCTCTCTGACTCTCTCACTCTATCTCATTCACACTCTCTCTGACTCTCTCAGTCTATCACAGTCACACTCTCTCTGACTCTCTCAGTCTATCTCATTCACTCTCGCTCTGACTCTCTCACTCTATCTCATTCACACTCTCTCTCTCTATATCTCATTCACTCTCTCCTTGACTCTCTCACTCTATCTCATTCACTCTCTCTCCTACTCTCTCAGTCTATCTCATTCACTCTCTCTCTCTCTCTTCTCATTCACTCTCTCTCTGAATCTCTCACTCTATCTCATTCACTCTCTCTCGGACTCTCCCTTTCTCATTCACACTCTCTCTGACTCTCTCACTCTATCTCATTCAAACTCTCTCTCTGACTCTCTCACTCTATCTCATTCACGCTCTCTCTGACTCTCTCAGTCAAACTCATTCTCACACTCTCTGACTCTCTCACTCTATCTCATTCACACTCTCTCTCTCTCTCACTCTATCTCATTCACACTCTGTCTCTCTCACTCTATCTCATTCACACTCTCTCTATCTCTCACTCTATCTCATTCACACTCTCTCTCTCTCTCACTCTATCTCATTCACACTCTCTCTCTGACCCTCTCACTCTATCTCATTCACTCTCTCTCTGACTCTCTCACTCTATCTCATTCACACTCTCTCTGACTCTCTCACTCTATCTCATTCACTCTCTCTCTGACTCTCTCTCTCTATCTCATTAACTCTCTCTCTCTGACTCTCTCACTCTATCTCATTCACTCTCTCTCTGACTCTCTCTCTCTATCTCATTAACTCTCTCTCTCTGACTCTCTCACTCTATCTCATTCACTCTCTCTCTCTCTCTCTCTATCTCATTCACACTCTCTCTGACTCTCACTCTATCTCATTCACACTCTCTCTCTGACTCTCTCACTCTATCTCATTCATTATCTCTCTGACTCTCTCTCTCTATCTCATTAACTCTCTCTCTCTGACTCTCTCACTCTATCTCATTCAGTCTTTCTCTGACTCTCTCACTCTATCTCATTCACTCTCTCTCTGACTCTCTCTCTCTATCTCATTCACACTCTCTCTCTGACTCTCTCTCTCTATCTCATTCGCACACTCTCTGACTCTCACTCTATCTCAGTCACTCTCTCTCTGACTCTCTCTCTCTATCTCATTCACTCTCTCTCTGACTCTCTCTCTCTATCTCATTCACTCTCTCTCTCTGACTCTCTCACTCTATCTCATTTACACTCTCTCTCTCTCACTCTATCTCATTCACACACTCTCTCTCTCTCTCTCTCTCTATCTCACTCACTCTCTCTCTGACTCTCTCACTCTATCTCATTCACTCTTTCTCTGACTCTCTCACTCTATCTCATTCACTCTCTCTCTGACACTCGCTCTATCTCATTCACACTCTCTCTCTGACTCTCTCTCTCTATCTCATTAACTCTCTCACTCTGACTCTCTCACTCTATCTCATTCACTCTCTCTCTGACTCTCTCACTCTATCTCATTCACTCTTTCTCTGACTCTCTCACTCTATCTCATTCACTCACTCTCTGACTCTCTCTCTCTATCTCATTCACTCTGTCTCTGACTCTCTCTCTATCTCATTCACTCTCTCTCTCTGACTCTCACTCTATCTCATTTACACTCTCTCTCACTCTATCTCATTCACACACTCTCTCTCTCTCTCTCTCTCTCTATCTCATTCACTCTCTCTCTGACTCTCTCACTCTATCTCATTCACACTCTCTCTGACTCTCTCACTCTATCTCATTCACTCTCTCTCTGTCACTCTATCTCATTCAACCTCTCTCTGACTCCCTCACTCTATCTCATTCACTCTCTCTCTCTCTCTATCTCATTCACACTCTCTCTCTCTCTCTCACTCTATCTAATTCACACTCTCTCTCTGACACTCTCTCTCTATCTCATTCACACCCTCTCTCTGACTCTCTCACTCTATCTCATTCACTCTCTCTCTCTGACTCTCTCTCTCTATCTCATTCACTCTCTCTCTGACTCTCTCACTCTATCTCATTCACACTCTCTCTCTCTCACTCTATCTATTTCACTCTCTCTCTCTCTCTCACTCTATCTCATTCACTCTCTCTCTGACTCTCTCACTCTATCTCATTCACTCTCTCTCTCTGACTCTCTCACTCTATCTCATTCACTATCTCTCTGACTCTCTCACTCTATCTCATTCACTCTCTGACTCTCTCTCACTCTATCTCATTCACACACTCTCTCTCTCTCTCACTCTGTCTCATTCACTCTCTCTCTGACTCTCTAATATATCTCATTCACACTCTCTCTGACTCTCTCACTCAATCTCATTCACTCTCTCTCTCACTCTATCTCATTCACTCTCTCTCTGACTCTCTCACTCTATCTCATTCACTCTCTCTCTCTCTAACTCTATCTCATTCACATTCTCTCTGACTCTCTCACTTTATCTCATTCACACTCTCTCACTCTATCTCATTCACACTCTCTCTTCTCTCTCACTCTATCATATTCACTCTCTCTCTGACTCTCTCACTCTATCTCATTCACACTCTCTCTCTCTCTCTCACTCTATCTCATTCACACTCTCTCTCTCTCACTCTATCTCATTCACACGCTCTCTCTCACTCTATCTCATTCACACTCTCTCTTTTCTCTCACTCTATCTCATTCACTGTCTCTCTGACTCTCTCACTCTATCTCATTCACACTCTCTCTCTCTCTCACACTATCTAATTCACACTCTCTCTCTGACTATCTCACTCTATCTCATTCACTCTCTCTCTCTCACTCACTGTATCTCATTCACACTCTCTCTCTCTCTCTCTCTATCTCATTCACACTCTTTCTGACTCTCTCACTCTATCTCATTCACACTTCTCTCTCTCTCACTCTATCTCATTCACTCTCTCTCTGACTCTCTCACTCTATCTCATTCACTCTCTCTCTCTGACTCTCTCACTCTATCTCATTCACACTCTCTCTCTGACTCTCTCACTCTATCTCATTCACTCTCTCTCTGACTCTCTCACTCTATCTCATTCACACTCTCTCTCTCTCACTCTATCTATTTCACTCTCTCTCTCTCTCTCAGTCTATCTCATTCACTCTCTCTCTGACTCTCTCACTCTATCTCATTCACTCTCTCTCTCTGACTCTCTCACTCTATCTCATTCACTCTCTCTCTGACTCTCTCACTCTATCTCATTCAATCTCTGACTCTCTCTCACTCTATCTCATTCACACACTCTCTCTCTCTCTCACTCTATCTCATTCACTCTCTCTCTGACTCTCTAATATATCTCATTCACACTCTCTCTGACTCTCTCACTCAATCTCATTCACTCTCTCTCTCACTCTATCTCATTCACTCTCTCTCTGACTCTCTCACTCTATCTCATTCACTCTCTCTCTCTCTAACTCTATCTCATTCACATTCTCTCTGACTCTCTCACTCTATCTCATTCACACTCTCTCACTCTATCTCATTCACACTCTCTCTTCTCTCTCACTCTATCATATTCACTCTCTCTCTGACTCTCTCACGCTATCTCATTCACACTCTCTCTCTCTCTCTCACTCTATCTCATTCACACTCTCTCTCTCTCACTCTATCTCATTCACACGCTCTCTCTCATTCTATCTCATTCACACTCTCTCTTTTCTCTCACTCTATCTCATTCACTGTCTCTCTGACTCTCTCACTCTATCTCATTCACACTCTCTCTCTCTCTCACACTATCTAATTCACACTCTCTCTCTGACTAACTCACTCTATCTCATTCACTCTCTCTCTCTCACTCACTGTATCTCATTCACACTCTCTCTCTCTCTCTATCTCATTCACACTCTTTCTGACTCTCTCACTCTATCTCATTCACACTTCTCTCTCTCTCACTCTATCTCATTCACTCTCTCTCTGACTCTCTCACTCTATCTCATTCACTCTCTCTCTCTGACTCTCTCACTCTATCTCATTCACTCTCTCTCTAACTCTTTCTCATTCACACTCTCTCTCTGACTCTCTCACTCTATCTCATTCACTCTCTCTCTCTGACTCTCACACTCTATCTCATTCACACTCTCTCTCTCTCACTCTATCTCTTTCACTCTCTCTCTCTCTCTCACTCTATCTCATTCACTCTCTCTCTGACTCTCTCACTCTATCTCATTCACTCTCTCTCTCTGACTCTCTCACTCTATCTCATTCACTCTCTCTCTGACTCTCTCACTCTATCTCATTCACTCTCTGACTCTCTCTCACTCTATCTCATTCACACACTCTCTCTCTCTCTCACTCTATCTCATTCACTCTCTCTCTGACTCTCTAATATATCTCATTCACACTCTCTCTGACTCTCTCACTCAATCTCATTCACTCTCTCTCTCACTCTATCTCATTCACTCTCTCTCTGACTCTCTCCCTCTATCTCATTCACTCTCTCTCTCTCTAACTCTATCTCATTCACATTCTCTCTGACTCACTCACTCTATCTCATTCACACTCTCTCACTCTATCTCATTCACACTCTCTCTTCTCTCTCACTCTATCTTATTCACTCTCTCTCTGACTCTCTCACTCTATCTCATTCACACTCTCTCTCTCTCTCTCACTCTATCTCATTCACACTCTCTCTCTCTCACTCTATCTCATTCACACGCTCTCTCTCACTCTATCTCATTCACACTCTCTCTTTTCTCTCACTCTATCTCATTCACTGTCTCTCTGACTCTCTCACTCTATCTCATTCACACTCTCTCTCTCTCTCACACTATCTAATTCACACTCTCTCTCTGACTATCTCACTCTATCTCATTCACTCTCTCTCTCTCACTCACTGTATCTCATTCACACTCTCTCTCTCTCTCTCTCTATCTCATTCACACTCTTTCTGACTCTCTCACTCTATCTCATTCACACTTCTCTCTCTCTCACTCTATCTCATTCACTCTCTCTCTGACTCTCTCACTCTATCTCATTCACTCTCTCTCTCTGACTCTCTCACTCTATCTCATTCACACTCTCTCTCTGACTCTCTCACTCTATCTCATTCACACTCTCTCTCTGACTCTCTCACTCTATCTCAATCACTCTCTCTCTCTGACTCTCTCACTCTATCTCATTCACTCTCTCTCTAACTCTTTCTCATTCACACTCTCTCTCTGACTCTCTCACTCTATCTCATTCACTCTCTCTCTCTGACTCTCACACTCTATCTCATTCGCACTCTCTCTCTCTCTCTCACTCTATCTCATTCACTCTCTCTCTCTCTCTCTATCTCATTCACTCACTCTCTCTCTCTCAATCTATCTCATTCACTCTCTCTCTCACTCTATCTCATTCACACTCTCTCTCTGACTCTCTCACACTATCTCATTCACTCTCTCTCTCTCTCTCTCTCTCTCACTCTATCTCATTCACACTCTCTCTCTCTATCTCATTCACTCTCTCTCTGACTCTCTCACTCTATCTCATTCACTCTCTCTCTCTCTCACTCTATCTCATTCACACTCTCTCTCTCTCTATCTCATTCACTCTCTCTCTGACTCTCTCACTCTATCTCATTCACTCACTCTCTGACTCTCTCACTCTATCTCATTCACTCTCTCTCTCTCTCAATCTATCTCATTCACTCTCTCTCTGACTCTCTCACTCTATCTCATTCACTCACTCTCTCTCACTCTATCTCATTCACACTCTCTCTCTCTATCTCATTCACGCTCTCTCTGACTCTCTCACTCTATCTCAATCACTCTCTCTCTGACTCTCTCACTCTATCTCATTCACTCTCTCTCTCTCTCACTCTATCTCATTCACTCTCTCTCTGATTCTCTCACTCTATCTCATTCACTCTCGCTCTGACTCTCTCTCTCTATCTCATTCACACACTCTCTCTGACTCTCTCACTCGATCTCATTCACACTCTCTCTCTCTCACTCTATCTCATTCACACTCTCTCTCTGACTCTCTCACTCTATCTCATTCATACACTCTCTCTTTCACTCTATCTCATTCACTCTCTCTCTGACTCTCTCACTCTATCTCATTCACTCTCTCTCTGACTCTCTCACTCTATCTCATTCACTCTCTCTCTGACTCTCTGACTCTATCTCATTCACACTCTCTCTCTGACTCTCTCACTCTATCTCATTCACACTCTCTCTCTGACTCTCTCACTCTATCTCATTCACACTCTCACTCTCTATATCTCATTCACTCTCTCCTTGACTCTCCCTCTCTATCTCATTCACAGTCTCTCTCTGACTCTCCCTTTCTATCTCATTCACTCACGCTCTGACTCTCTCACTCTATCTCATTCACACTCTCTCTCTCTATATCTCATTCACTCTCTCCTTGACTCTCTCACTCTATCTCATTCACTCTCTCTCTGACTCTCTCAGTCTATCTCATTCACACTCTCTCTGACTCTCACTCTATCTCATTCACACTCTCTCTCTGACTCTCTCACTCTATCTCATTCATTCTCTCTCTGACTCTCTCTCTCTATCTCATTAACTCTCTCTCTCTGACTCTCTCACTCTATCTCATTCAGTCTTTCTCTGACTCTCTCACTCTATCTCATTCACTCTCTCTCTGACTCTCTCTCTCTATCTCATTCACACTCTCTCTCTGACTCTCTCTCTCTATCTCATTCGCATACTCTCTGACTCTCACTCTATCTCAGTCACTCTCTCTCTGACTCTCTCTCTCTATCTCATTCACTCTCTCTCTGACTCTCTCTCTCTATCTCATTCACTCTCTCTCTCTGACTCTCTCACTCTATCTCATTTACACTCTCTCTCTCTCACTCTATCTCATTCACACACTCTCTCTCTCTCTCTCTCTCTATCTCATTCACTCTCTCTCTGACTCTCTCACTCTATCTCATTCACTCTTTCTCTGACTCTCTCACTCTATCTCATTCACTCTCTCTCTGACACTCGCTCTATCTCATTCACACTCTCTCTCTGACTCTCTCTCTCTATCTCATTAACTCTCTCACTCTGACTCTCTCACTCTATCTCATTCACTCTCTCTCTGACTCTCTCACTCTATCTCATTCACTCTTTCTCTGACTCTCTCACTCTATCTCATTCACTCTCTCTCTGACTCTCTCACTCTATCTCATTCACTCTTTCTCTGACTCTCTCACTCTATCTCATTCACACTCTCTCTATGACTCTCTCACGCTATCTCATTCACACTCTCTCTTACTCTCTCTCTCTATCTCATTCACACTCTCTCTCTGACTCTCTCTCTCTATCTCATTCGCACTCTCTCTGACTCTCACTCTATCTCAGTCACTCTCTCACTGAGTCTCTCTCTCTATCTCATTCACTCTCTCTCTGACTCTCTCTCTCCATCTCATTCACTCTTTCTCTGACTCTCTCTCTCTATCTCTATCTCATTCACTCTCTCTCTCTGACTCTCACTCTATATCATTTACACTCTCTCTCACTCTATCTCATTCACACACTCTCTCTCTCTCTCTCTCTCTATCTCATTCACTCTCTCTCTGACTCTCTCACTCTATCTCATTCACACTGTCTCTGACTCTCTCACTCTATCTCATTCACTCTCTCTCTGTCACTCTATCTCATTCAACCTCTCTCTGACTCCCTCACTCTATCTCATTCACTCTCTCTCTCTCTCTATCTCATTCACGCTCTCTCTCTCTCTCTCACTCTATCTAATTCACACTCTCTCTCTGACACTCTCTCTCTATCTCGTTCACACCCTCTCTCTGACTCTCTCACTCTATCTCATTCACTCTCTCTCTCTGACTCTCTCTCTCTATCTCATTCACTCTCTCTCTGACTCTCTCACTCTATCTCATTCACACTCTCTCTCTCTCACTCTATCTCTTTCACTCTCTCTCTCTCTCTCACTCTATCTCATTCACTCTCTCTCTGACTCTCTCACTCTATCTCATTCACTCTCTCTCTCTGACTCTCTCACTCTATCTCATTCACTCTCTGACTCTCTCTCACTCTATCTCTTTCACACACTCTCTCTCTCTCTCACTCTATCTCATTCACTCTCTCTCTGACTCTCTCACTCTATCTCATTCACTCTCTCTCTCTCTAACTCTATCTCATTCACATTCTCTCTGACTATCTCACTCTATCTCATTCACACTCTCTCACTCTATCTCATTCACACTCTCTCTTCTCTCTCACTCTATCTTATTCACTCTCTCTCTGACTCTCTCACTCTATCTCATTCACACTCTCTCTCTCTCTCTCACTCTATCTCATTCACACTCTCTCTCTCTCTCACTCTATCTCATTCACACGCTCTCTCTCACTCTATCTCATTCACACTCTCTCTTTCCTCTCACTCTATCTCATTCACTGTCTCTCTGACTCTCTCACTCTATCTCATTCACACTCTCTCTCTCTCTCACACTATCTAATTCACACTCTCTCTCTGACTATCTCACTCTGTCTCATTCACTCTCTCTCTCTCACTCACTGTATCTCATTCACACTCTCTCTCTCTCCCTCTCTATCTCATTCACACTCTTTCTGACTCTCTCACTCTATCTCATTCACACTTCTCTCTCTCTCACTCTATCTCATTCACTCTCTCTCTCTGACTCTCTCACTCTATCTCATTCACACTCTCTCTCAGACTCTCTCACTCTATCGCATTCACTCTCTCTCTCTCTCTCACTCAATCTCATTCACTCTCTCTCTGACTCTCTCACTCTATCTCATTCACACTCTCTCTCTGACTCTCTCACTCCATCTCATTCACTCTCTCTCTCTGACTCTCTCACTCTATCTCATTCACACTCTCTCTCTCTCTCTAACTCTTTCTCATTCACACTCTCTCTCTGACTCTCTCACTCTATCTCATTCACTCTCTCTCTCTGACTCTCACACTCTATCTCATTCACACTCTCTCTCTCTCTCTCACTCTATCTCATTCACTCTCTCTCTCTCTCTCTATCTCATTCACTCTCTCTCTCTCTCTCAATCTATCTCATTCACTCTCTCTCTCACTCTATCTCATTCACACTCTCTCTCTGACTCTCTCACTCTATCTCATTCACTCTCTCTCTCTCTCTCTCTCTCTCACTCTATCTCATTCACACTCTCTCTCTCTATCTCATTCACGCTCTCTCTGACTCTCTCACTCTATCTCATTCACTCTCTCTCTGACTCTCTCACTCTATCTCATTCACTCTCTCTCTCTCTCACTCTATCTCATTCACACTCTCTCTCTCTCGATCTCATTCACTCTCTCTCTGACTCTCTCTCTATCTCATTCACTCTCTCTCTGACTCTCTCACTCTATCTCATTCACTCTCTCTCTCTCTCAATCTATCTCATTCACTCTCTCTCTGACTCTCTCACTCTATCTCATTCACTCACTCTCTCTCACTCTATCTCATTCACACTCTCTCTCTCTATCTAATTCATGCTCTCTCTGACTCTCTCACTCTATCTCATTCACTCTCTCTCTGACTCTCTCACTCTATCTCATTCACTCTCTCTCTCTCTCACTCTATCTCATTCACTCTCTCTCTGATTCTCTCACTCTATCTCATTCACTCTCGCTCTGACTCTCTCTCTCTATCTCATTCACACACTCTCTCTGACTCTCTCACTCGATCTCATTCACACTCTCTCTCTCTCACTCTATCTCATTCACACTCTCTCTCTGACTCTCTCACTCTATCTCATTCATACTCTCTCTCTTTCACTCTATCTCATTCACTCTCTCTCTGACTCTCTCACTCTATCTCATTCACTCTCTCTCTGACTCTCTCACTCTATCTCATTCACTCTCTCTCTGACTCTCTCACTCTATCTCATTCACACTCTCTCTCTGACTCTCTCACTCTATCTCATTCACACTCTCTCTCTGACTCTCCCACTCTATCTCATTCACAGTCTCTCTCTGACTCTCCCTTTCTATATCATTCACTCTCGCTCTGACTCTCTCACTCTATCTCATTCACACTCTCTCTCTCTATATCTCATTCACTCTCTCCTTGACTCTCTCACTCTATCTCATTCACTCTCTCTCTGACTCTCTCAGTCTATCTCATTCACTCTCTCTCTCTCTCTCTCTCACTCTATCTCATTCACACTCTCTCTCTCTCTTCTCATTCACTCTCTCTCTGAATCTCTCACTCTATCTCATTCACTCTCTCTCTGACTCTCCCTTTCTCATTCACACTCTCTCTGACTCTCTCACTCTATCTCATTCAAACTCTCTCTCTGACTCTCTCACTCTATTTCATTCACGCTCTCTCTGACTCTCTCAGTCCAACTCATTCTCACTCTCTCTGACTCTCCCACTCTATCTCATTCACACTCTCTCTCTCTCTCACTCTATCTCATTCACACTCTGTCTCTCTCACTCTATCTCATTCACACTCTCTCTCTCTCTCTCTCTATCTCATTCACACTCTCTCTCTCTCTCACTCTATCTCATTCACACTCTCTCTCTGACCCTCTCACTCTATCTCATTCACTCTCTCTCTGACTCTCTCACTCTATCTCATTCACACTCTCTCTGAATCTCTCACTCTATCTCATTCACTCTCTCTCTGACTCTCTCTCTCTATCTCATTAACTCTCTCTCTCTGACTCTCTCACTCTATCTCATTCACTCTCTCTCTCTCTCTCTCTCTCTATCTCATTCACATTCTCTCTGACTCTCACTCTATCTCATTCACACTGTCGCTCTGACTCTCTCACTCTATCTCATTCATTCTCTCTCTGACTCTCTCTCTCTATCTCATTAACTCTCTCTCTCTGACTCTCTCACTCTATCTCATTCAGTCTTTCTCTGACTCTCTATCTCTATCTCATTCACTCTCTCTCTGACTCTCTCTCTCTATCTCATTCACACTCTCTCTCTGACTCTCTCTCTCTATCTCATTCGCACACTCTCTGACTCTCACTCTATCTCAGTCACTCTCTCTCTGACTCTCTCTCTCTATCTCATTCACTCTCTCTCTGACTCTCTCTCTCTATCTCATTCACTCTCTCTCTCTGACTCTCTCACTCTATCTCATTTACACTCTCTCTCTCTCACTCTATCTCATTCACACACTCTCTCTCTCTCTCTCTCTCTCTATCTCATTCACTCTCTCTCTGACTCTCTCACTCTATCTCATTCACTCTTTCTCTGACTCTCTCACTCTATCTCATTCACTCTCTCTCTGACACTCGCTCTATCTCATTCACACTCTCTCTCTGACTCTCTCTCTCTATCTCATTAACTCTCTCACTCTGACTCTCTCACTCTATCTCATTCACTCTCTCTCTGACTCTCTCACTCTATCTCATTCACTCTTTCTCTGACTCTCTCACTCTATCTCATTCACTCTCTCTCTGACTCTCTCTCTCTATCTCATTCACACTCTCTCTATGACTCTCTCACGCTATCTCATTCACACTCTCTCTGACTCTCTCTCTCTATCTCATTCACACTCTCTCTCTGACTCTCTCTCTCTATCTCATTCGCACTCTCTCTGACTCTCACTCTATCTCAGTCACTCTCTCACTGACTCTCTCTCTCAATCTCATTGACTCTCTCTCTGACTCTCTCTCTATCTCATTAACTCTCTCTCTCTGACTCTCACTCTATCTCATTTACACTCTCTCTCACTCTATCTCATTCACAACACTCTCTCTCTCTCTCTCTCTCTATCTCATTCACTCTCTCTCTGACTCTCTCACTCTATCTCATTCACACTCTCTCTGACTCTCTCACTCTATCTCATTCACTCTCTCTCTGTCACTCTATCTCATTCAAACTCTCTCTGACTCCCTCACTCTATCTCATTCACTCTCTCTCTCTCTCTATCTCATTCACACTCTCTCTCTCTCACTCTATCTCATTCACACTCTCTCTCTGACACTCTCTCTCTATCTCATTCACACCCTCTCTCTCCCACTCTATCTCTTACACTCTCTCTCTCTCTCTCACTCTATCTCATTCACTCTCTCTCTGACTCTCTCACTCTATCTCATTCACTCTCTCTCTCTGACTCTCTCACTCTATCTCATTCACTCTCTCTCTGACTCTCTCACTCTATCTCATTCACTCTCTGACTCTCTCTCACTCTATCTCATTCACACACTCTCTCTCTCTCTCACTCTATCTCATTCACTCTCTCTCTGACTCTCTAATTTATCTCATTCACACTCTCTCTGACTCTCTCACTCTATCTCATTCACTCTCTCTCTCACTCTATCTCATTCACTCTCTCTCTGACTCTCTCACTCTATCTCATTCACTCTCTCTCTCTCTAACACTATCTCATTCACATTCTCTCTGACTCTCTCACTCTATCTCATTCACACTCTCTCACTCTATCTCATTCACACTCTCTCTCACTCTCACTCTATCTTATTCACTCTCTCTCTGACTCTCTCACTCTATCTCATTCACACTCTCTCTCTCTCTCTCACTCTATCTCATTCACACTCTTCTCTCTCTCTCACTCTATCTCATTCACACGCTCTCTCTCACTCTATCTCATTCACACTCTCTCTTTCTCTCACTCTATCTCATTCACTGTCTCTCTGACTCTCTCACTCTATCTCATTCACACTCTCTCTCTCTCTCATACTATCTAATTCACACTCTCTCTCTGACTATCTCACTCTATCTCATTCACTCTCTCTCTCTCACTCACTGTATCTCATTCACACTCTCTCTCTCTCTCTCTCTATCTCATTCACACTCTTTCTGACTCTCTCACTCTATCTCATTCACACTTCTCTCTCTCTCACTCTATCTCATTCACTCTCTCTCTCTGACTCTCTCACTCTATCTCATTCACTCTCTCTCTCTGACTCTCTCACTCTATCGCATTCACTCTCTCTCTCTCTCTCTCTCACTCTGTCTCATTCACTCTCTCTCTGACTCTCTCACTCTATCTCATTCACACTCTCTCTCTGACTCTCTCTCTCTATCTCATTCACACTCTCTCTCTGACTCTCTCACTCTATCTCATTCACACTCTCTCTCTCTCTCTCACTCTATCTCATTCACTCTCTCTTTCTCTCTCTATCTCATTCACTCCCTCTCTCTCTCTCAATCTATCTCATTCACTCTCTCTCTCACTCTATCTCATTCACACTCTCTCTCTCTCTATCTCATTCAATCTCTCTCTGACTCTCTCACTCTATGACATTCACTCTCTCTCTGACTCTCTCACTCTATCACATTCACTCTCTCTCTCTCTCACTCTATATCATTCACTCTCTCTCTGACTCTCTCACTCTATGACATTCACTCTCCTCTGACTCTCTCACTCTATCACATTCACTCTCTCTCTCTCTCACTCTATATCATTCACGCTCTCTCTGACTCTCTCACTCTATCTCATTCACTCTCTCTCTGACTCTCTCACTCTATCTCATTCACTCTCTCTCTCTCTCACTCTACCTCATTCACACTCTCTCTCTCTCTATCTCATTCACTCTCTCTCTGACTCTCTCACTCTATCTCATTCACTCTCTCTCTGACTCTCTCACTCTATCTCATTCACTCTCTCTCTCTCTCAATCTATCTCATTCACTCTCTCTCTGACTCTCTCACTCTATCTCATTCACTCACTCTCTCTCACTCTATCTCATTCACACTCTCTCTCTCTATCTCATTCACGCTCTCTCTGACTCTCTCACTCTATCTAATTCACTCTCTCTCTGACTCTCTCACTCGTTCTCATTCACTCTCTCTCTCTCTTCACTCTATCTCATTCACTCTCTCTCTGATTCTCTCACTCTATCTCATTCACTCTCGCTCTGACTCTCTCTCTCTATCTCATTCACACACTCTCTCTGACTCTCTCACTCGATCTCATTCACACTCTCTCTCTCTCACTCTATCTCATTCACACTCTCTCTCTGACTCTCTCACTCTATCTCATTCATACTCTCTCACTTTCACTCTATCTCATTCACTCTCTCTCTGACTCTCTCACTCTATCTCATTCACTCTCTCTCTGACTCTCTCACTCTATCTCATTCACTCTCTCTCTGACTCTCTCACTCTATCTCATTCACAATCTCTCTCTGACTCTCTCACTCTATCTCATTCACACTCTCTCTCTGACTCTCCCTCTCTATCTCATTCACAGTCTCTCTCTGACTCTCCCCTCTCTATCTCATTCCCTCTCTCTCTCTCTCTCACTCTATCTCATTCACTCTCTCTCTCTCTCTCTCTATCACATTCACATTCTCTCTGACTCTCTCACTCTATCTCATTCACACTCTCTCTCTCTCACTCTATCTCATTTATTCTCTCTCTGACCCTCTCACTCTATCACATTCACTCTCTCTCTCACTCTATCTCATTCACACTCTCTCTCTGACTCTCTCACTCTATCTCATTCACTATCTCTCTCTCTCTCTCACTCTATCTCATTCATCTCTCTCTCTCTCTCAATCTATCTATTCACTCTCTCTCTGACTCTCTCACTCTATCTCATTCACTCTCTTGACTCTCTCACTCTATGTCATTCACTCTCTCTCTGACTCTCTCACTCTATCTCATTCACTCTCTCTCTGACTCTCTCTCTCTATCTCATTCACTCTCTCTCTGACTCTCTCACTCTATCTCATTCACACTCTCTCTCTATCACTCTATCTCATTCACTCTCTCTCTCTCTCACTCTATCTCATTCACTCTCTCTCTCACTCTATCTCATTCACTCTCTCTCTCTCTCTCTCACTCTGTCTCATTCACTCTCTCTCTATCACTCTATCTTCATTCACTCTCTCTTCTCTCACTCTATCTCATTCACTCTCCCTCTGACTCTCTCTCTCTATCTCATTCACTCTCTCTCTGACTCTCTCACTCTATCTCATTCACTCTCTCTCTGACTTTCTCTCTCTATCTCATTCACTCTCTCTCTGACTCTCTCACTCTATCTCATTCACACTCTCTCTGACTCTCTCACTCTATCTCATTCACTCTCTCTCTGACTCTCTCTCTCTATCTCATTCACTCTCTCTCTCTGACTCTCTCACTCTATCTCATTCACACTCTCTCTCTCTCTCTTTCACTCCAAATCATTCAGACTCTCTCTCTGACTCTCTCACTATATCTCATTCACACTCTCTCTCTCTCTTCTCACTCTATCTCATTCAGTCTCTCTGACTCTCTCACTCTATCTCATTCACTCTCTCTCTGACTCGGTCTCTCTATCTCTTTCACTCTCTCTCTGACTTTCTCACTCTATCTCATTCACACTCTCTCTCTATCAATCTATCTCAATCACTCTCTCTCTCTCTCTCACTCTATCTCATTCACTCTCTCTCTGTCTCTCTCACTCTATCTCATTCACTCTCTCTCTGACTCTCTCTCTCTATCTCATTCACTCGCTCTCTCTGACTCTCTCACTCTATCTGATTCAGACTCTCGCACTCTCTCACTCTATCTCATTCACACTCTCTCTCTCTCTCTCACTCCATCTCATTCACTCTCTCTCTGACTCTCTCTCTCTATCTCATTCACACTCTCTCTCTGTCTCTCTCACGCTATCTCATTCACACTCTCTCTGACTCTCTCTCTCTATCTCATTCACACTCTCTCTCTGACTCTCTCTCTCTATCTCATTCACTCTCTCTCTGACTCTCTCACTCTATCTCATTCACTCTCTCTCTGACTCTCTCACTCGTTCTCATTCACTCTCTCTCTCTTTCACTCTATCTCATTCACTCTCTCTCTGATTCTCTCACTCTATCTCATTCACTCTCGCTCTGACTCTCTCTCTCTATCTCATTCACACACTCTCTCTGACTCTCTCACTCGATCTCATTCACACTCTCTCTCTCTCACTCTATCTCATTCACACTCTCTCTCTGACTCTCTCACTCTATCTCATTCATACTCTCTCACTTTCACTCTATCTCATTCACTCTCTCTCTGACTCTCTCACTCTATCTCATTCACTCTCTCTCTGACTCTCTCACTCTATCTCATTCACTCTCTCTCTGACTCTCTCACTCTATCTCATTCACAATCTCTCTCTGACACTCTCACTCTATCTCATTCACACTCTCTCTCTGACTCTCCCTCTCTATCTCATTCACAGTCTCTCTCTGACTCTCCCTCTCTATCTCATTCCCTCTCTCTCTCTCTCTCACTCTATCTTCATTCACTCTCTCTCTCTCTCTCTCTATCACATTCACATTCTCTCTGACTCTCTCACTCTATCTCATTCACACTCTCTCTCTCTCACTCTATCTCATTTATTCTCTCTCTGACCCTCTCACTCTATCACATTCACTCTCTCTCTCACTCTATCTCATTCACACTCTCTCTCTGACTCTCTCACTCTATCTCATTCACCTCTCTCTCTCTCTCTCTCACTCTATCTCATTCACTCTCTCTCTCTCTCAATCTATCTCATTCACTCTCTCTCTGACTCTCTCACTCTATCTCATTCACTCTCTCTGACTCTCTCACTCTATATCATTCACTCTCTCTCTGACTCTCTCACTCTATCTCATTCACTCTCTCTCTGACTCTCTCTCTCTATCTCATTCACTCTCTCTCTGACTCTCTCACTCTATCTCATTCACACTCTCTCTCTATCACTCTATCTCATTCACTCTCTCTCTCTCTCACTCTATCTCATTCACTCTCTCTCTCACTCTATCTCATTCACTCTCTCCTCTCTCTCTCTCACTCTGTCTCATTCACTCTCTCTCTATCACTCTATCTCATTCACTCTCTCTCTCTCTCACTCTATCTCATTCACTCTCCCTCTGACTCTCTCTCTCTATCTCATTCACTCTCTCTCTGACTCTCTCACTCTATCTCATTCACTCTCTCTCTGACTTTCTCTCTCTATCTCATTCACTCTCTCTCTGACTCTCTCACTCTATCTCATTCACACTCTCTCTGAATCTCTCACTCTATCTCATTCACTCCCTCTCTGACTCTCTCTCTCTATCTCATTCACTCTCTCTCTCTGACTCTCTCACTCTATCTCATTCACACTCTCTCTCTCTCTCTTTCACTCCAAATCATTCAGACTCTCTCTCTGACTCTCTCACTATATCTCATTCACACTCTCTCTCTCTCTTCTCACTCTATCTCATTCAGTCTCTCTGACTCTCTCACTCTATCTCATTCACTCTCTCTCTGACTCGGTCTCTCTATCTCTTTCACTCTCTCTCTGACTCTCTCACTCTATCTCATTCACACTCTCTCTCTATCAATCTATCTCAATCACTCTCTCTCTCTCTCTCACTCTATCTCATTCACTCTCTCTCTGTCTCTCTCACTCTATCTCATTCACTCTCTCTCTGACTCTCTCTCTCTATCTCATTCACTCTCTCTCTCTGACTCTCTCACTCTATCTGATTCAGACTCTCGCACTCTCTCACTCTATCTCATTCACACTCTCTCTCTCTCTCTCACTCCATCTCATTCACTCTCTCTCTGACTCTCTCTCTCTATCTCATTCACACTCTCTCTCTGACTCTCTCACGCTATCTCATTCACACTCTCTCTTACTCTCTCTCTCTATCTCATTCACACTCTCTCTCTGACTCTCTCTCTCTATCTCATTCACTCTCTCTCTGACTCTCTCTCTCTATCTCATTCACTCTCTCTCTGACTCTCTCTCTCTATCTCATTCACTCTCTCTCTGACTCTCTCACTCTATCTCATTCACTCTCTCTCTCTGACTCTCTCACTCTATCTGATTCAGATTCTCTCTCTCTCTCACTCTATCTCATTCACTCTCTCTCTCTGACTCTCTCACTCTATCTGATTCAGTCTCTCTCTCTCTCTCACTCTATCTCAGTCACTCTCTCTCTGACTCTCTCTCTCCATCTCATTCACACTCTCTCTGACTCTCTCTCTCTATCTCATTCACTCTCTCTCTCTGACTCTCTCACTCTATCTCATTTACACTCTCTCTCACTCTATCTCATTCACACACTCTCTCTCTCTCTCTCTCTATCTCATTCACTCTCTCTCTGACTCTCTCACTCTATCTCATTCACACTCTCTCTCTCTCACTCTCACTCTATCTCATTCACACTCTCTCTGACTCTCTCACTCTATCTCATTCACTCTCTCTCTCTCACTCTATCTCATTCAACCTCTCTCTGACTCTATCAATCTATCTCATTCACTCTCTCTCTCTCTCTATCTCATTCACACTCTCTCTCTCTCTCTCACTCTATCTCATTCACTCTCTCTCTCTGACTCTCTCTCTCTAACTCATTCACACCCTCTCTCTGACTCTCTCACTCTATCTCATTCACTCTCTCTCTCTGACTCTCTCTCTCTATCTCATTCACACTCTCTCTCTGACTCTCTCTCTCTAACTCATTCACACCCTCTCTCTGACTCTCTCACTCTATCTCATTCAACTCTCTCTCTGACTCTCTCAATCTCATTCACTCTCTGACTCTCTCACTCTATCTCATTCACACTCTCTCTCTCTCACTCTATCTCATTCACTCTCTCTCTCTCTCTCAATCTATCTCATTCACTCTCTCTCTGACTCTCTCACTCTATCTCATTCACTCTCTCTCTCTGACTGTCTCACTCTATCTCATTCATTCTCTCTCTGACCCTCTCACTCCATCTCATTCACTCTCTCTCTCACTCTATCTCATTCACTCTCTCTCTCTGACTCTCTCACTCTATCTCATTCACTCTCTCTCTCTCTCTCACTCTATCTCATTCACTCTCTCTCTCTCTCTCAATCTATCTCATTCACTCTCGCTCTGACTCTCTCACTCTATCTCATTCACTCTCTCTGACTCTCTCTCACTCTATCTCATTCACTCTCTCTCTGACTCTCTCACTCTATCTCATTCACTCTCTCTCTGACTCTCTCTCTCTATCTCATTCACTCTCTCTCTGACTCTCTCACTCTATCTCATTCACACTCTCTCTCTCTCACTCTATCTCATTCACTCTCTCTCTCTCTCACTCTATCTCATTCACTCTCTCTCTGACTCTCTCACTCTATCTCATTCATACTCTCTCTCTCTCACTCTATCTCATTCACTCTCAATCTGACTCTCACTCTATCTCATTCACTCTCTCTCTGACTCTCTCACTCTATCTCATTCACTCTCTCTCTGACTCTCTCACTCTATCTCATTCACACTCTCTCTCTGACTCTCTCACTTTATCTCATTCACAGTCTCTCTCTGACTCTCCCTTTCTATCTCATTCACACTCTCTCTCTGACTCTCCCTCTCTATCTCATTCCCTCTCTCTCTCTCTCTCACTCTATCTCATTCACTCTCTCTCTCTCTCTCTCTATCACATTCACACTCTCTCTGACTCTCTCACTCTATCTCATTCACACACTCTCTCTCTCACTCTATCTCATTCATTCTCTCTCTGACCCTCTCACTCTATCACATTCACTCTCTCTCTCACTCTATCTCATTCACACTCTCTCTCTGACTCTCTCACTCTAACTCATTCACTCTCTCTCTCTCTCACTGTATCTCATTCATTCTCTCTCTGACCCTCTCACTCTATCTCATTCACTATCTCTCTCACTCTATCTCATTCACTCTCTCTCTCTGACTCTCTCACTCTATCTCATTCACTCTCTCTCTCTCTCTCTCACTCTATCTCATTCACTCTCTCTCTCTCTCTCAATCTATCTCATTCACTCTCTCTCTGACTCTCTCACTCTATCTCATTCACTCTCTCTGACTCTCTCACTCTATCTCATTCACTCTCTCTCTGACTCTCTCACTCTATCTCATTCACTCTCTCTCTGACTCTCTCTCTCTATCTCATTCACTCTCTCTCTGACTCTCTCACTCTATCTCATTCACACTCTCTCTCTATCACTCTATCTCATTCACTCTCTCTCTCTCTCACTCTATCTCATTCACTCTCTCTCTCACTCTATCTCATTCATTCTCTCTCTCTCTCTCTCACTCTGTCTCATTCACTCTCTCTCTATCAGTCTAACTCATTCACTCTCTCTCTCTCTCACTCTATCTCATTCACTCTCCCTCTGACTCTCTCTCTCTATCTCATTCACTCTCTCTCTGACTCTCTCACTCTATCTCATTCACTCTCTCTCTGACTCTCTCTCTCTATCTCATTCACCCTCTCTCTGACTCTCTCACTCTATCTCATTCACACTCTCTCTGACTCTCTCACTCTATCTCATTCACTCTCTCTCTGACTCTCTCTCTCTATCTCATTCACTCTCTCTCTCTGACTCTCTCACTCTATCTCATTCACACTCTCTCTCTCTCTCTTTCACTCCATCTCATTCAGACTCTCTCTCTAACTCTCTCACTATATCTCATTCACACTCTCTCTCTCTCTCTCACTCTATCTCATTCAGTCTCTCTGACTCTCTCACTCTATCTCATTCACTCTCTCTCTGACTCTGTCTCTCTATCTCTTTCACTCTCTCTCTGACTCTCTCACTCTATCTCATTCACACTCTCTCTCTATCAATCTATCTCAATCACTCTCTCTCTCTCTCTCACTCTATCTCATTCACTCTCTCTCTGTCTCTCTCACTCTATCTCATTCATTCTCTCTCTGACTCTCTCTCTCTATCTCATTCACTCTCTCTCTCTGACTCTCTCACTCTATCTGATTCAGACTCTCTCACTCTCTCACTCGATCTCATTCACACTCTCTCTCTCTCTCTCACTCTATCTCATTCACTCTCTCTCTGACTCTCTCACTCTATCTCATTCACTCTTTCTCTGACTCTCTCACTCTATCTCATTCACTCTCTCTCTGACTCTCTCACTCTATCTCATTCACACTCTCTCTCTGACTTTCTCTCTCTATCTCATTAACTCTCTCTCTCTGACTCTCTCACTCTATCTCATTCACACTCTCTCTGACTCTCTCACTCCATCTCATTCACTCTCTCTGTCTCTCACTCTATCTCATTCACTCTCTCTCTCACTCTATCTCATTCACTCTCTCTCTCTCTCTCTCACTCTGTCTCATTCACTCTCTCTCTATCACTCTATCTCATTCACTCTCTCTCTCTCTCACTCTATCACATTTACTCTCCCTCTGACTCTCTCTCTCTATCTCATTCACTCTCTCTCTGACTCTCTCACTCTATCTCATTCACTCTCTCTCTGACTCTCTCTCTCTATCTCATTCACACTCTCTCTGACTCTCTCACTCTATCTCATTCACCCTCTCTCTGACTCTCTCACTCTATCTCATTCACTCTCTCTCTGACTCTCTCTCTCTATCTCATTCACACTCTCTCTCTGACTCTCTCTCTCTATCTCATTCACACTCTCTCTCTGACTCTCTCTCTCTATCTCATTCGCACTGTCTCTGACTCTCACTCTATCTCAGTCACTCTCTCTCTGACTCTCTCTCTCCATCTCATTCACTCTCTCTCTGACTCTCTCTCTCTATCTCATTCACTCTCTCTCTCTGACTCTCTCACTCTATCTCATTTACACTCTCTCTCACTCTATCTCATTCACACTCTCTCTCTCTCTCTCTCTCTATCTCATTCACTCTCTCTCTGACTCTCTCACTCTATCTCATTCACACTATCTCTGACTCTCTCACTCTATCTCATTCACTCTCTCTCTGTCACTCTATCTCATTCAACCTCTCTCTGACTCTATCACTCTATCTCATTCACTCTCTCTCTCTCTCTATCTCATTCACACTCTCTCTCTCTCTCTCTCACTCTATCTCATTCACACTCTCTCTCTGACTCTCTCTCTCTAACTCATTCACACCCTCTCTCTGACTCTCTCACTCTATCTCATTCACTCTCTCTCTCTGACTCTCTCTCAATCTCATTCACTCTCTGACTCTCTCACTCTATCTCATTCACACTCTCTCTCTCTCACTCTATCTCATTCACTCTCGCTCTCTCTCTCAATCTATCTCATTCACTCTCTCTCTGACTCTCTCACTCTATCTCATTCACTCTCTCTCTCTGACTCTCTCACTCTATCTCATTCATTCTCTCTCTGACCCTCTCACTCTATCTCATTCACTCTCTCTCTCACTCTATCTCATTCACTCTCTCTCTCTGACTCTCTCACTCTATCTCATTCACTCTCTCTCTCTCTCTCTCACTCTATCTCATTCACTCTCTCTCTCTCTCTCAATCTATCTCATTCACTCTCTCTCTGACTCTCTCACTCTATCTCATTCACTCTCTCTGACTCTCTCACTCTATCTCATTCACTCTCTCTCTGACTCTCTCACTCTATCTCATTCACTCTCTCTCTGACTCTCTCTCTCTATCTCATTCACTCTCTCTCTGACTCTCTCACTCTATCTCATTCACACTCTCTCTCTATCACTCTATCTCATTCACTCTCTCTCTCTCTCACTCTATCTCATTCACTCTCTCTTTTACTCTATCTCATTCACTCTCTCTCTCTCTCTCTCACTCTGTCTCATTCACTCTCTCTCTATCACTCTATCTCATTCACTCTCTCTCTCTCTCACTCTATCTCATTCACTCTCCCTCTGACTCTCTCTCTCTATCTCATTCACTCTCTCTCTGACTCTCTCACTCTATCTCATTCACTCTCTCTCTGACTCTCTCTCTCTATCTCATTCACTCTCTCTCTGACTCTCTCACTCTATCTCATTCACACTCTCTCTGACTCTCTCACTCTATCTCATTCACTCTCTCTCTGACTCTCTCACTCTATCTCATTCACTCTCTCTCTGACTCTCTCACTCTATCTCATTCACACTCTCTCTCTGACTCTCTCACTTTGTCTCATTCACAGTCTCTCTCTGACTCTCCCTTTCTATCTCATTCACACTCTCTCTCTGACTCTCCCTCTCTATCTCATTCCCTCTCTCTCTCTCTCTCTCACTCTATCTCATTCACTCTCTCTCTCTCTCTCTATCACATTCACACTCTCTCTGACTCTCTCACTCTATCTCATTCACACACTCTCTCTCACTCTATCTCATTCATTCTCTCTCTGACCCTCTCACTCTATCACATTCACTCTCTCTCTCACTCTATCTCATTCACACTCTCTCTCTGACTCTCTCACTCTAACTCATTCACTCTCTCTCTCTCTCACTGTATCTCATTCATTCTCTCTCTGACCCTCTCACTCTATCTCATTCACTATCTCTCTCACTCTATCTCATTCACTCTCTCTCTCTGACTCTCTCACTCTATCTCATTCACTCTCTCTCTCTCTCTCTCACTCTATCTCATTCACTCTCTCTCTCTCAATCTATCTCATTCACTCTCTCTCTGACTCTCTCACTCTATCTCATTCACTCTCTCTGACTCTCTCACTCTATCTCATTCACTCTCTCTCTGACTCTCTCACTCTATCTCATTCACTCTCTCTCTGACTCTCTATCTCTATCTCATTCACTCTCTCTCTGACTCTCTCACTCTATCTCATTCACACTCTCTCTCTATCACTCTATCTCATTCACTCTCTCGCTCTCTCACTCTATCTCATTCACTCTCTCTCTCACTCTATCTCATTCACTCTCTCTCTCTCTCTCTCACTCTGTCTCATTCACTCTCTCTCTATCAGTCTAACTCATTCACTCTCTCTCTCTCTCACTCTATCTCATTCACTCTCCCTCTGACTCTCTCTCTCTATCTCATTCACTCTCTCTCTGACTCTCTCACTCTATCTCATTCACTCTCTCTCTGACTCTCTCTCTCTATCTCATTCACTCTCTCTCTGACTCTCTCACTCTATCTCATTCACACTCTCTCTGACTCTCTCACTCTATCTCATTCACTCTCTCTCTGACTCTCTCTCTCTATCTCATTCACTCTCTCTCTCTGACTCTCTCACTCTATCTCATTCACACTCTCTCTCTCTCTCTTTCACTCCATCTCATTCAGACTCTCTCTCTAACTCTCTCACTATATCTCATTCACACTCTCTCTCTCTCTCTCACTCTATCTCATTCAGTCTCTCTGACTCTCTCACTCTATCTCATTCACTCTCTCTCTGACTCTGTCTCTCTATCTCTTTCACTCTCTCTCTGACTCTCTCACTCTATCTCATTCACACTCTCTCTCTATCAATCTATCTCAATCACTCTCTCTCTCTCTCTCACTCTATCTCATTCACTCTCTCTCTGTCTCTCTCATTCTATCTCATTCATTCTCTCTCTGACTCTCTCTCTCTATCTCATTCACTCTCTCTCTCTGACTCTCTCACTCTATCTGATTCAGACTCTCTCACTCTCTCACTCTATCTCATTCACACTCTCTCTCTCTCTCTCACTCTATCTCATTCACTCTCTCTCTGACTCTCTCACTCTATCTCATTCACTCTTTCTCTGACTCTCTCACTCTATCTCATTCACTCTCTCTCTGACTCTCTCACTCTATCTCTTTCACACTCTCTCTCTGACTTTCTCTCTCTATCTCATTAACTCTCTCTCTCTGACTCTCTCACTCTATCTCATTCACACTCTCTCTCTATCACTCTATCTCATTCACTCTCTCTCTCTCTCACTCTATCTCATTCACTCTCTCTCTCACTCTATCTCATTCACTCTCTCTCTCTCTCTCTCACTCTGTCTCATTCACTCTCTCTCTATCACTCTATCTCATTCACTCTCTCACTCTCTCACTCTATCTCATTTACTCTCCCTCTGACTCTCTCTCTCTATCTCATTCACTCTCTCTCTGACTCTCTCACTCTATCTCATTCACTCTCTCTCTGACTCTCTCTCTCTATCTCATTCACTCTCTCTCTGACTCTCTCACTCTATCTCATTCACACTCTCTCTGACTCTCTCACTCTATCTCATTCACTCTCTCTCTGACTCTCTCTCTCTATCTCATTCACACTCTCTCTCTGACTCTCTCTCTCTATCTCATTCACACTCTCTCTCTGACTCTCTCTCTCTATCTCATTCGCACTGTCTCTGACTCACACTCTATCTCAGTCACTCTCTCTCTGACTCTCTCTCTCCATCTCATTCACTCTCTCTCTGACTCTCTCTCTCTATCTCATTCACTCTCTATCTCTGACTCTCTCACTCTATCTCATTTACACTCTCTCTCACTCTATCTCATTCACACACTCTCTCTCTCTCTCTCTCTATCTCATTCACTCTCTCTCTGACTCTCTCACTCTATCTCATTCACACTCTCTCTGCCTCTCTCACTCTATCTTTTTCACTCTCTCTCTGTCACTCTATCTCATTCAACCTCTCTCTGACTCTATCACTCTATCTCATTCACTCTCTCTCTCTCTCTATCTCATTCACACTCTCTCTCTCTCTCTCTCACTCTATCTCATTCACACTCTCTCTCTGACTCTCTCTCTCTAACTCATTCACACCCTCTCTCTGACTCTCTCATTCTATCTCATTCACTCTCTCTCTCTGACTCTCTCTCAATCTCATTCACTCTCTGACTCTCTCACTCTATCTCATTCACACTCTCTCTCTCTCACTCTATCTCATTCACTCTCTCTCTCTCTCTCAATCTATCTCATTCACTCTCTCTCTGACTCTCTCACTCTATCTAATTCACTCTCTCTCTCTGACTCTCTCACTCTATCTCATTCATTCTCTCTCTGACCCTCTCACTCTATCTCATTCACTCTCTCTCTCACTCTATCTCATTCACTCTCTCTCTCTGACTCTCTCACTCTATCTCATTCACTCTCTCTCTCTCTCTCTCACTCTATCTCATTCACTCTCTCTCTCTCTCTCAATCTATCTCATTCACTCTCTCTCTGACTCTCTCACTCTATCTCATTCACTCTCTCTGACTCTCTCACTCTATCTCATTCACTCTCTCTCTGACTCTCTCACTCTATCTCATTCACTCTCTCTCTGACTCTCTCTCTCTATCTCATTCACTCTCTCTCTGACTCTCTCACTCTATCTCATTCACACTCTCTCTCTATCACTCTATCTCATTCACTCTCTCTCTCTCTCACTCTATCTCATTCACTCTCTCTTTCACTCTATCTCATTCACTCTCTCTCTCTCTCTCTCACTCTGTCTCATTCACTCTCTCTCTATCACTCTATCTCATTCACTCTCTCTCTCTCTCACTCTATCTCATTCACTCTCCCTCTGACTCTCTCTCTCTATCTCATTCACTCTCTCTCTGACTCTCTCACTCTATCTCATTCACTCTCTCTCTGACTCTCTCTCTCTATCTCATTCACTCTCTCTCTGACTCTCTCACTCTATCTCATTCACACTCTCTCTGACTCTCTCACTCTATCTCATTCACTCTCTCTCTGACTCTCTCTCTCTATCTCATTCACTCTCTCTCTCTGACTCTCTCACTCTATCCCATTCACACTCTCTCTCTCTCTCTTTCACTCCATCTTATTCAGACTCTCTCTATGACTCTCTCACTATATCTCATTCACACTCTCTCTCTCTCTCTCTCACTCTATCTCATTCAGTCTCTCTGACTCTCTCACTCTATCTCATTCACTCTCTCTCTGACTCTGTCTCTCTATCTCTTTCACTCTCTCTCTGACTCTCTCACTCTATCTCATTCACACTCTCTCTCTATCAATCTATCTCATTCACTCTCGCTCTCTCTCTCACTCTATCTCATTCACTCTCTCTCTGTCTCTCTCACTCTATCTCATTCACTCTCTCTCTAACTCTCTCTCTCTATCTCATTCACTCTCTCTCTCTGACTCTCTCACTCTATCTGATTCAGACTCTCTCACTCTCTCACTCTATCTCATTCACACTCTCTCTCTCTCTCTCACTCTATCTCATTCACTCTCTCTCTGACTCTCTCACTCTATCTCATTCACTCTTTCTCTGACTCTCTCACTCTATCTCATTCACTCTCTCTCTGACACTCTCTCTCTATCTCATTCACACTCTCTCTCTGACTTTCTCTCTCTATCTCATTAACTCTCTCTCTCTGACTCTCTCACTCTATCTCATTCACTCTCTCTCTGACTCTCTCACTCCATCTCATTCACTCTCTCTCTGACTCTCTCTCTCTATCTCATTCACATTCTCTCTCTGACTCTCTCACGCTATCTCATTCACTCTCTCTCTGACTCTCTCTCTCCATCTCATTCACTCTCTCTCTGACTCTCTCTCTCTATCTCATTCACTCTCTCTCTCTGACTCTCTCACTCTATCTCATTTACACTCTCTCTCACTCTATCTCATTCACACACTCTCTCTCTCTCTCTCTCTATCTCATTCACTCTCTCTCTGACTCTCTCACTCTATCTCATTCACACTCTCTCTGACTCTCTCACTCTATCTCATTCACTCTCTCTCTGTCACTCTATCTCATTCAACCTCTCTCTGACTCTATCACTCTATCTCATTCACTCTCTGTCTCTCTCTATCTCATTCACACTCTCTCTCTGACTCTCTCACTCTATCTCATTAACATTCTCTCTCTGACTCTCTCTCTCTAACTCATTCACACCCTCTCTCTGACTCTCTCACTCTATCTCATTCACTCTCTCTCTCTGACTCTCTCTCTCAATCTCATTCACTCTCTGACTCTCTCACTCTATCTCATTCACACTCTCTCTCTCTCACTCTATCTCATTCACTCTCTCTCTCTCTCTCAATCTATCTCATTCACTCTCTCTCTGACTCTCTCACTCTATCTCATTCACTCTCTCTCTCTGACTCTCTCACTCTATCTCATTCACTCTCTCTCTGACTCTCTCACTCTATCTCATTCACTCTCTGACTCTCTCTCACTCTATCTCATTCACACACTCTCTCTCTCTCTCTATCTCATTCACTCTCTCTCTCTCTCTCAATCTATCTCATTTACTCTCCCTCTGACTCTCTCTCTCTATCTCATTCACTCTCTCTCTGACTCTCTCACTCTATCTCATTCACTCTCTCTCTGACTCTCTCTCTCTATCTCATTCACTCTCTCTCTGACTCTCTCACTCTATCTCATTCACACTCTCTCTGACTCTCTCACTCTATCTCATTCACTCTCTCTCTGACTCTCTCTCTCTATCTCATTCACACTCTCTCTCTGACTCTCTCTCTCTATCTCATTCACACTCTCTCTCTGACTCTCTCTCTCTATCTCATTCGCACTGTCTCTGACTCTCACTCTATCTCAGTCACTCTCTCTCTGACTCTCTCTCTCCATCTCATTCACTCTCTCTCTGACTCTCTCTCTCTATCTCATTCACTCTCTCTCTCTGACTCTCTCACTCTATCTCATTTACACTCTCTCTCACTCTATCTCATTCACACACTCTCTCTCTCTCTCTCTCTATCTCATTCACTCTCTCTCTGACTCTCTCACTCTATCTCATTCACACTCTCTCTGACTCTCTCACTCTATCTCATTCACTCTCTCTCTGTCACTCTATCTCATTCAACCTCTCTCTGACTCTATCACTCTATCTCATTCACTCTCTCACTCTCTCTATCACATTCACACTCTCTCTCTCTCTCTCTCACTCTATCTCATTCACACTCTCTCTCTGACTCTCTCTCTCTAACTCATTCACACCCTCTCTCTGACTCTCTCACTCTATCTCATTCACTCTCTCTCTCTGACTCTCTCTCAATCTCATTCACTCTCTGACTCTCTCACTCTATCTCATTCACACTCTCTCTCTCTCACTCTATCTCATTCACTCTCTCTCTCTCTCTCAATCTATCTCATTCACTCTCTCTCTGACTCTCTCACTCTATCTCATTCACTCTCTCTCTCTGACTCTCTCACTCTATCTCATTCATTCTCTCTCTGACCCTCTCACTCTATCTCATTCACTCTCTCTCTCACTCTATCTCATTCACTCTCTCTCTCTGACTCTCTCACTCTATCTCATTCACTCTCTCTCTCTCTCTCTCACTCTATCTCATTCACTCTCTCTCTCTCTCTCAATCTATCTCATTCACTCTCTCTCTGACTCTCTCACTCTATCTCATTCACTCTCTCTGACTCTCTCACTCTATCTCATTCACTCTCTCTCTGACTCTCTCACTCTATCTCATTCACTCTCTCTCTGACTCTCTCTCTCTATCTCATTCACTCTCTCTCTGACTCTCTCACTCTATCTCATTCACACTCTCTCTCTATCACTCTATCTCATTCACTCTCTCTCTCTCTCACTCTATCTCATTCATTCTCTCTTTCACTCTATCTCATTCACTCTCTCTCTCTCTCTCTCACTCTGTCTCATTCACTCTCTCTCTATCACTCTATCTCATTCACTCTCTCTCTCTCTCACTCTATCTCATTCACTCTCCCTCTGACTCTCTCTCTCTATCTCATTCACTCTCTCTCTGACTCTCTCACTCTATCTCATTCACTCTCTCTCTGACTCTCTCTCTCTATCTCATTCACTCTCTCTCTGACTCTCTCACTCTATCTCATTCACACTCTCTCTGACTCTCTCACTCTATCTCATTCACTCTCTCTCTGACTCTCTCTCTCTATCTCATTCACTCTCTCTCTCTGACTCTCTCACTCTATCCCATTCACACTCTCTCTCTCTCTCTTTCACTCCATCTCATTCAGACTCTCTCTCTGACTCTCTCACTATATCTCATTCACACTCTCTCTCTCTCTCTCACTCTATCTCATTCAGTCTCTCTGACTCTCTCACTCTATCTCATTCACTCTCTCTCTGACTCTGTCTCTCTATCTCTTTCACTCTCTCTCTGACTCTCTCACTCTATCTCATTCACACTCTCTCTCTATCAATCTATCTCATTCACTCTCGCTCTCTCTCTCACTCTATCTCATTCACTCTCTCTCTGTCTCTCTCACTCTATCTCATTCACTCTCTCTCTGACTCTCTCTCTCTATCTCATTCACTCTCTCTCTCTGACTCTCTCACTCTATCTGATTCAGACTCTCTCACTCTCTCACTCTATCTCATTCACACTCTCTCTTTCTCTCTCACTCTATCTCATTCACTCTCTCTCTGACTCTCTCACTCTATCTCATTCACTCTTTCTCTGACTCTCTCACTCTATCTCATTCACTCTCTCTCTGACACTCTCTCTCTATCTCATTCACACTCTCTCTCTGACTTTCTCTCTCTATCTCATTAACTCTCTCTCTCTGACTCTCTCACTCTATCTCATTCACTCTCTCTCTGACTCTCTCACTCCATCTCATTCACTCTCTCTCTGACTGTCTCTCTACATCTCATTCACTCTCTCTCTGACTCTCTCTCTCTATCTCATTCACTCTCTCTCTCTGACTCTCTCACTCTATCTCATTTACACTCTCTCTCACTCTATCTCATTCACACACTCTCTCTCTCTCTCTCTCTATCTCATTCACTCTCTCTCTGACTCTCTCACTCTATCTCATTCACACTCTCTCTGACTCTCTCACTCTATCTCATTCACTCTCTCTCTGTCACTCTATCTCATTCAACCTCTCTCTGACTCTATCACTCTATCTCATTCACTCTCTGTCTCTCTCTATCTCATTCACACTCTCTCTCTGACTCTCTCACTCTATCTCATTCACATTCTCTCTCTGACTCTCTCTCTCTAACTCATTCACACCCTCTCTCTGACTCTCTCACTCTATCTCATTCACTCTCTCTCTGACTCTCTCTCTCAATCTCATTCACTCTCTGACTCTCTCACTCTATCTCATTCACACTCTCTCTCTCTCACTCTATCTCATTCACTCTCTCTCTCTCTCTCAATCTATCTCATTCACTCTCTCTCTGACTCTCTCACTCTATCTCATTCACTCTCTCTCTCTGACTCTCTCACTCTATCTCATTCACTCTCTCTCTGACTCTCTCACTCTATCTCATTCACTCTCTGACTCTCTCTCACTCTATCTCATTCACACATTCTCTCTCTCTCTCTCTCACTCTATCTCATTCACTCTCTCTCTGACTCTCTCACTCTATCTCATTCACACTCTCTCTGACTCTCTCACTCTATCTCATTCACTCTCTCTCTCTCTCTCTCTATCTCATCCACTCTCTCTCTGATTCTCTCTCTCTATCTCATTGACTCTCTCTCTCTCTCACTCTATCTCATTCACTCTCTCTCTGATTCTCTCACTCTATCTCATTCACTCTCGCTCTGACTCTCTCTCTCTATCTCATTCACACACTCTCTCTGACTCTCTCACTCTATCTCATTCACACTCTCTCTCTCTCACTCTATCTCATTCACTCTCTCTCTGACTCTCTCACTCTATCTCATTCACTCTCTCTCTGACTCTCTCACTCTATCTCATTCACTCTCTCTCTGACTCTCTCACTCTATTTCATTCACACTCTCTCTCTGACTCTCCCTCTCTATCTCATTCACAGTCTCTCTCTGACGCTCCCTCTCTATCTCATTCACACTCTCTCTCTGACTCTCCCTCTCTATCTCATTCACTCTCTCTCTCTCTCTCACTCTATCTCATTCACTCTCTCTCTCTCTCTCTCTATCACATTCACACTCTCTCTGACTCCCTCACTCTATCTCATTCACACTCTCTCTCTCTCACTCTATCTCATTCAAACTCTCTCTCTGACTCTCTCACTCTATCTCATTCACACTCTCTCTCTCTCACTCTATCTCATTCACTCTCTCTCTGACTCTCTCATTCTATCTCATTCACTCTCTCTCTGTCTCTCTCACTCTATCTCATTCATTCTCTCTCTGACCCTCTCACTCTATCTCATTCACTCTCTCTCTCACTCTATCTCAATCACTCTCTCTCTCTCTCTCTCACTTTGTCTCATTCACTCTCTCTCTCTCAATCTATCTCATTCACTCTCTCTCTGACTCTCTCTCTCTATCTCATTAACTCTCTCTCTGACTCTCTCACTCTATCTCATTCACACTCTCTCTCTGACTCTCCCTCTCTATCTCATTCACTCTCTCTCTGACTCTCTCACTCTATCTCATTCACTCTCTCTCTGACTCTCTCTCTCTATCTCATTCACTCTCTCTCTGACTCTCTCACTCTATCTCATTCACTCTCTCTCTGACTCTCTCTCTCTATCTCATTCACTCTCTCTCTGACTCTCTCACTCTATCTCATTCACTCTCTCTCTGACTCTCTCTCTCTATCTCATTCACTCTCTCTCTGACTCTCTCACTCTATCTCATTCACTCTCTCTCTGACTCTCTCTCTCTATCTCATTCACTCTCTCTCTGACTCTCTCACTCTATCTCATTCACTCTCTCTCTGACTCTCTCTCTCTATCTCATTCACTCTCTCTCTGACTCTCTCACTCTATCTCATTCACACTCTCTCTCTGATTCTCTCTCTCTATCTCATTCAAACTCTCTCTCTGACTCTCTCACTCTATCTCATTCACACTCTCTCTCTATCACTCTATCTCATTCACTCTCTCTCTCTCTCACTCTATCTCATTCACTCTCCCTCTGACTCTCTCTCTCTATCTCATTCACTCTCTCTCTGACTCTCTCACTCTATCTCATTCACTCTCTCTCTGACTCTCTCTCTCTATCTCATTCACACTCTCTATCTGACTCTCTCACTCTATCTCATTCACACTCTCTCTCTGACTCTCTCACTCTATCTCATTCACACTCTCTCTGACTCTCTCTCTCTATCTCATTCACACTCTCTCTCTGACTCTCTCTCTCTATCTCATTCGCACTGTCTCTGACTCTCACTATATCTCAGTCACTCTCTCTCTGACTCTCTCACTCCATCTCATTCACTCTCTCTCTGACTCTCTCTCTCTATCTCTATCTCATTCACTCTCTCTCTCTGACTCTCTCACTCTATCTCATTTACACTCTCTCTCACTCTATCTCATTCACACACTCTCTCTCTCTCTCTCTCTCTCTCTATCTCATTCACTCTCTCTCTGACTCTCTCACTCTATCTCATTCACACTCTCTCTGACTCTCTCACTCTATCTCATTCACTCTCTCTCTGTCACTCTATCTCATTCAACCTCTCTCTGACTCTATCACTCTATCTCATTCACTCTCTCTCTCTCTCTCTATCTCATTCACACTCTCTCTCTCTCTCTCACTCTATCTCATTCACACTCTCTCTCTGACTCTCTCTCTCTAACTCATTCACACCCTCTCTCTGACTCTCTCACTCTATCTCATTCACTCTCTCTCTCTGACTCTCTCTCTCAATCTCATTCACTCTCTGACTCTCTCACTCTATCTCATTCACACTCTCTCTCTCTCACTCTATCTCATTCACTCTCTCTCTCTCTCTCAATCTATCTCATTCACTCTCTCTCTGACTCTCTCACTCTATCTCATTCACTCTCTCTCTCTGACTCTCTCACTCTATCTCATTCACTCTCTCTCTGACTCTCTCACTCTATCTCATTCACTCTCTGACTCTCTCTCACTCTATCTCATTCACACACTCTCTCTCTCTCTCTCTCACTCTATCTCATTCACTCTCTCTCTGACTCTCTCTCTCTATCTCATTCACACTCTCTCTCTGACTCTCTCTCTCTATCTCATTCACACTCTCTCTCTCTCTCACTCTATCTCATTCACACTCTCTGATTCTCTCACTCTATCTCATTCACTCTCTCTCTGAGTCTCTCACTCTATCTCATTCACACTCTCTCTCTGACTCTCTCACTCTATCTCATTCACACTCTCTCTCTCTCACTCTATC
This sequence comes from Cetorhinus maximus, assembly GCF_964194155.1. Taxonomy (NCBI): domain Eukaryota; kingdom Metazoa; phylum Chordata; class Chondrichthyes; order Lamniformes; family Cetorhinidae; genus Cetorhinus; species Cetorhinus maximus. Next base: position 46,953 of record NW_027597960.1, read on the forward strand.
TCATTCACTCTCTCTCTGACTCTCTCACTCTATCTCATTCACACTCTCTCTCTGACTCTCTCTCTCTATCTTATTCACACTCTCTCTCTCTCTCACTCTATCTCATTCACTCTCTCTCTCTCTCTTTCACTCCATCTCATTCAGACTCTCTCTCTGACTCTCTCACTCTATCTCATTCACACTCTCTCTCTCTCTCACTCTATCTCATTCACTCTCTCTGACTCCCTCACTCTATCTCATGCACTCTCTCTCTGACTCTCTCTCTCTATCTCATTCACTCTCTTTCTCTGACTCTCTCACTCTATCTCATTCACACTCTCTCTCTCTCTCTTTCACTCCATCTCATTCAGACTCTCTCTCTGACTCTCTCACTCTATCTCATTCACACTCTCTCTCTCTCACTCTATCTCATTCAGTCTCTCTGACTCTCTCACTCTATCTCATTCACTCTCTCTCTGACTCTCTCTCTCTATCTCATTCACTCTCTCTCTGACTCTCTCACTCTATCTCATTCACACTCTCTCTCTATCACTCTATCTCATTCACTCTGTCTCTCTCTCTCACTCTATCTCATTCACTCTCTCTCTGTCTCTCTCACTCTATCTCATTCACTCTCTCTCTGACTCTCTCTCTCTATCTCATTCACTCTCTCTCTCTAACTCTCTCACTCTATCTCATTCACACTCTCTCTCTCTCTCTTTCACTCCATCTCATTCAGACTCTCTCTCTGACTCTCTCACTCTATCTCATTCACACTCTCTCTCTCTCTCTCACTCTATCTCATTCAGTCTCTCTGACTCTCTCTCACTCTATCTCATTCACACACTCTCTCTCTCTCTCACTCTATCTCATTCACTCTCTCTCTGACTCTCTAATTTATCTCATTCACACTCTCTCTGACTCTCTCACTCTATCTCATTCACTCTCTCTCTCTCTCTCTATCTCATCCACTCTCTCTCTGATTCTCTCACTCTATCTCATTCACTCTCTCTCTGACTCTCTCACTCTATCTCATTCACACTCTCTGATTCTCTCACTCTATCTCATTCACTCTCTCTCTGACTCTCTCTCTCTATCTCATTCACTCTCTCTCTGACTCTCTCACTCTATCTCATTCACACTCTCTCTCTATCACTCTATCTCATTCACTCTCTCTCTGTCTCTCTCACTCTATCTCATTCACTCTCTCTCTGACTCTCTCTCTCTATCTCATTCACTCTCTCTCTCTAACTCTCTCACTCTATCTGATTCAGGCTCTCTCACTCTCTCACTCTATCTCATTCACACTCTCTCTCTCTCTCTCAATCTATCTCATTCATTCTCTCACTGACTCTCTCACTCTATCACATTCACTCTTTCTCTGACTCTCTCGCTCCATCTCATTCACTCTCTCTCTGACTCTCTCACGCTATCTCATTCACACTCTGTCTGACTGTCTCTCTCTATCTCATTCACAATCGCTCTCTGACTCTCTCTATCTCATTCGCATTCTCTCTGACTCTCACTCTATCTCAGTCACTCTCTCTCTGACTCTCTCTCTCTATCTCATTCACTCTCTCTCTCTGACTCTCTCACTCTATCTCATTTACACTCTCTCTCACTCTATCTCATTCACACGCTCTATCTCTCTTTCTCTCTCTCTATCTCATTCACTCTCTCTCTGACTCTCACTCTATCTCATTCACACTCTCTCTGACTCTCTCACTCTATCTCATTCACACTCTCTCTGACTCTCTCACTCTATCTCATTCACTCTCTCTCTCTCTCTCTCTATCTCATCCACTCTCTCTCTGATTCACTCACTCTATCTCATTCACTCTCTCTCTGACTCTCTCTCTCTATCTCATTCACTCTCTCTCTGACTCTCTCACTCTATCTCATTCACTCTCTGACTCTCTCTCACTCTATCTCATTCACACACTCTCTCTCTCTCTCACTCTATCTCATTCACTCTCTCTCTGACTCTCTAATTTATCTCATTCACACTCTCTCTGACTCTCTCACTCTATCTCATTCACTCTCTCTCTCTCTCTCTCTATCTCATCCACTCTCTCTCTGATTCTCTCACTCTATCTCATTCACTCTCTCTCTGACTCTCTCACTCTATCTCATTCACACTCTCTGATTCTCTCACTCTATCTCATTCACTCTCTCTCTGACCCTCTCACTCTATCTCATTCACTCTCTCTCTGACTCTCTCACACTATCTCATTCACACTCTCTCTCTGACTCTCTCTCTCTATCTCATTCACACTCTCTCTCTCTCACTCTATCTCATTCACTCTCGCTCTGACTCTCTCACTCTATCTCATTCACACTCTCTCTCTGACTCTCTCCCTCTATCTTATTCACACTCTCTCTCTCTCTCACTCTATCTCATTCACACTCTATCTGACTCTCTCACTCTATCTCATTCACTCTCTCTCTGACTCTCTCTCTCTATCTCATTCACTCTCTTTCTCTGACTCTCTCAATCTATCTCATTCACACTCTCTCTCTCTCTCTATCACTCCATCTCATTCAGACTCTCTCTCTGACTCTCTCACTCTATCTCATTCACACTCTCTCCCTCTCTCACTCTATCTCATTCAGTCTCTCTGACTCTCTCACTCTATCTCATTCATTCTCTCTCTGACTCTCTCTCTCTATCTCATTCACTCTCTCTCTGACTCTCTCACTCTATCTCATTTACACTCTCTCTCACTCTATCTCATACACACACACCCTCTCTCTCTCTCTCTCTCTCTCTGACTCTCTCACTCTATCTCATTCACACTCTCTCTGACTCTCTCACTCTATCTCATTCACTCTCTCTCTGTCACTCTATCTCATTCAACCTCTCTCTGACTCTCTCTCTCTATCTCATTCACTCTCTCTCTGACTCTCTAACTCTATCTCATTCACTCTCTCTCTCTGACTCTCTCTCTCTATCTCATTCACTCTCTGACTCTCTCACTCTATCTCATTCACACTCTCTCTCTCTCACTCTATCTCATTCAATCTCTCTCTCTCTCTCACTCTATCTCATTCACTCTCTCTCAAACTCTCTCACTCTATCTCATTCACTCTCTCTCTCTGACTCTCTAACTCTATCTCATTCACTCTCTCTCTGACTCTCTCACTCAATCTCATTCACTCTCTGACTCTCTCTCACTCTATCTCATTCACACACTCTCTCTCTCTCTCACTCTATCTCATTCAGTCTCTCTGACTCTCTCACTCTATCTCATTCACTCTCTCTCTGACTCTGTCTCTCTATCTCTTTCACTCTCTCTCTGACTCTCTCACTCTATCTCATTCACACTCTCTCTCTATCAATCTATCTCATTCACTCTCTCTCTCTCTCTCACTCTATCTCATTCAGTCTCTCTGACTCTCTCACTCTATCTCATTCACTCTCTCTCTGACTCTGTCTCTCTATCTCTTTCACTCTCTCTCTGACTCTCTCACTCTATCTCATTCACACTCTCTCTCTATCAATCTATCTCATTCACTCTCTCTCTCTCTCTCACTCTATCTCATTCACTCTCTCTCTGTCTCTCTCACTCTATCTCATTCACTCTCTCTCTGACTCTCTCTCTCTATCTCATTCACTCTCTCTCTCTGACTCTCTCACTCTATCTGATTCAGACTCTCTCACTCTCTCACTCTATCTCATTCACACTCTCTCTCTCTCTCTCACTCTATCTCATTCACTCTCTCTCTGACTCTCTCACTCTATCTCGTTCACTCTTTCTCTGATTCTCTCACTCTATCTCATTCACTCTCTCTCTGACACTCTCTCTCTATCTCATTCACACTCTCTCTCTGACTCTCTCTCTCTATCTCATTAACTCTCTCTCTCTGACTCTCTCACTCTATCTCATTCACTCTCTCTCTGACTCTCTCACTCCATCTCATTCACTCTCTCTCTGACTCTCTCTCTCTATCTCATTCACACTCTCTCTCTGACTCTCTCTCTCTATCTCATTCACACTCTCTCTCTGACTCTCTCTCTCTATCTCATTCGCACTGTCTCTGACTCTCACTCTATGTCAGTCACTCTCTCTCTGACTCTCTCTCTCCATCTCATTCACTCTTTCTCTGACTCTCTCTCTCTATCTCTATCTCATTCACTCTCTCTCTCTGACTCTCACTCTATCTCATTTACACTCTCTCTCACTCTATCTCATTCACACACTCTCTCTCTCTCTCTCTCTCTCTATCTCATTCACTCTCGCTCTGACTTTCTCACTCTATCTCATTCACACTCTCTCTGACTCTCTCACTCTATCTCATTCACTCTCTCTCTGTCACTCTATCTCATTCAACCTCTGTCTGACTCTATCACTCTATCTCATTCACTCTCTCTCTCTCTCTATCTCATTCACACTCTCTCTCTCTCTCTCACTCTATCTCATTCACACTCTCTCTCTGACTCTCTCTCTCTAACTCATTCACACCCTCTCTCTGACTCTCTCACTCTATCTCATTCACTCTCTCTCTCTGACTCTCTCTCTCAATCTCATTCACTCTCTGACTCTCTCACTCTATCTCATTCACACTCTCTCTCTCTCACTCTATCTCATTCACTCTCTCTCTCTCTCTCAATCTATCTCATTCACTCTCTCTCTGACTCTCTCACTCTATCTCATTCACTCTCTCTCTCTGACTCTCTCACTCTATCTCATTCACTCTCTCTCTGACTCTCTCACTCTATCTCATTCACTCTCTGACTCTCTCTCACTCTATCTCATTCACACACTCTCTCTCTCTCTCTCTCTCACTCTATCTCATTCACTCTCTCTCTGACTCTCTCACTCTATCTCATTCACACTCTATCTCATTCACACTCTCTCTGACTCTCTCACTCTATCTCATTCACTCTCTCTCTCTCTCTCTCTATCTCATCCACTCTCTCTCTGATTCTCTCACTCTATCTCATTCACACTCTCTCTCTGACTCTCTCTCTCTATCTCATTCACACTCTCTCTCTCTCTCTCACTCTATCTCATTCACACTCTCTGATTCTCTCACTCTATCTCATTCACTCTCTCTCTGAGTCTCTCACTCTATCTCATTCACACTCTCTCTCTGACTCTCTCACTCTATCTCATTCACACTCTCTCTCTCTCACTCTATCTCATTCACTCTCTCTCTGACTCTCTCACTCTATCTCATTCACACTCTCTCTCTGACTCTCTCTCTCTATCTTATTCACACTCTCTCTCTCTCTCACTCTATCTCATTCACTCTCTCTCTCTCTCTTTCACTCCATCTCATTCAGACTCTCTCTCTGACTCTCTCACTCTATCTCATTCACACTCTCTCTCTCTCCTCTCACTCTATCTCATTCACTCTCTCTGACTCCCTCACTCTATCTCTTTCACTCTCTCTCTGACTCTCACTCTCTATCTCATTCACTCACTCTCTGACTCTCTCACTCTATCTCATGCACTCTCTCTCTGACTCTCTCTCTCTATCTCATTCACTCTCCTTCTCTGACTCTCTCACTCTATCTCATTCAGACTCTCTCTCTCTCTCTTTCACTCCATCTCATTCAGACTCTCTCTCTGACTCTCTCACTCTATCTCATTCACACTCTCTCTCTCTCACTCTATCTCATTCAGTCTCTCTGACTCTCTCACTCTATCTCATTCACTCTCTCTCTGACTCTCTCTCTCTATCTCATTCACTCTCTCTCTGACTCTCTCACTCTATCTCATTCACACTCTCTCTCTATCACTCTATCTCATTCACTCTGTCTCTCTCTCTCACTCTATCACATTCACTCTCTATGTCTCTCTCACTCTATCTCATTCACTCTCTCTCTGACTCTCTCTCTCTATCTCATTCACTCTCTCTCTCTAACTCTCTCACTCTATCTGATTCAGGCTCTCTCACTCTCTCACTCTATCTCATTCACACTCTCTCTCTCTCTCTCAATCTATCTCATTCATTCTCTCACTGACTCTCTCACTCTATCACATTCACTCTTTATTTGACTCTCTCACTCCATCTCATTCACTCTCACTCTGACACTCTCTCTCTATCTCATTCACACTCTCTCTCTGACTCTCTCTCTCTATCTCATTAACTCTCTCTCTCTGACTCTCTCACTCTATCTCATTCACTCTCTCTCTGACTCTCTCACTCTATCTCATTCACTTTTTCTCTGACTCTCTCACTCTATCTCATTCACTTTTTCTCTGACTCTCTCACGCTATCTCATTCACACTCTGTCTGACTGTCTCTCTCTATCTCATTCACAATCTCTCTCTGACTCTCTCTATCTCATTCGCATTCTCTCTGACTCTCACTCTATCTCAGTCACTCTCTCTCTGACTCTCTCTCTCTATCTCATTCACTCTCTCTCTCTGACTCTCTCACTCTATCTCATTTACACTCTCTCTCACTCTATCTCATTCACACGCTCTATCTCTCTCTCTCTCTCTCTCTATCTCATTCACTCTCTCTCTGACTCTCACTCTATCTCATTCACACTCTCTCTGACTCTCTCACTCTATCTCATTCACTCTATCTCTGTCACTCTATCTCATTCAACCTCTCTCTGACTCTCTCACTCTATCTCATTCACTCTCTCTCTCTCTCTGTATCTCATTCACACACTCTCTCTCTCTCTCACTCTATCTCATTCACACTCTCTCTCTGACTCTCTGTCTCTATCTCATTCACACCCTCTCTCTGACTCTCTCACTCTATCTCATTCACTCTCTCTCTCTGACTCTCTCTCTCAATCTCATTCACTCTCTGACTCTCTCACTCTACCTCATTCACACTCTCTCTCTCTCACTCTATCTCATTCACTCTCTCTCTCTCTCTCACTCTATCTCATTCACTCTCTCTCTGACTCTCTCACTCTATCTCATTCACTCTCTCTCTCTGACTCTCTAACTCTATCTCATTCACTCTCTCTCTGACTCTCTCACTCTATCTCATTCACTCTCTGACTCTCTCTCACTCTATCTCATTCACACACTCTCTCTCTCTCTCACTCTATCTCATTCACTCTCTCTCTGACTCTCTCACTCTATCTCATTCACAATCTCTCTGACTCTCTCACTCTATCTCATTCACTCTCTCTCTCTCTCTATCTCATCCACTCTCTCTCTGATTCACTCACTCTATCTCATTCACTCTCTCTCTGACTCTCTCACTCTATCTCATTCACTCTCTGTCTGACTCTCTAATTTATCTCATTCACACTCTCTGACTCTCTCACTCTATCTCATTCACTCTCTCTCTCTCTCTCTCTATCTCATCAACTCTCTCTCTGATTCTCTCACTCTATCTCATTCACTCGCTCTCTGACTCTCTCACTCTATCTCATTCACACTCTCTGATTCTCTCACTCTATCTCATTCACTCTCTCTCTGACCCTCTCACTCTATCTCATTCACTCTCTCTCTGACTCTCTCACTCTATCTCATTCACACTCTCTCTCTGACTCTCTCTCTCTATCTCATTCACACTCTCTCTCACTCTATCTCATTCACACTCTCTGATTCTCTCACTCTATCTCATTCACTCTCTCTCTGACTCTCTCACTCTATCTCATTCACACTCTCTCTCTGACTCGCTCACTCTATCTCATTCACACTCTCTCTCTCTCTCACTCTATCTCATTCACACTCTCTCTCTCTCACTCTATCTCATTCACTCTCGCTCTGACTCTCTCACTCTATCTCATTCACACTCTCTCTCTGACTCTTTCTCTCTATCTTATTCACACTCTCTCTCTCTCTCACTCTATCTCATTCACTCTCTCTCTCTCTCTTTCACTCCATCTCATTCAGACTCTCTCTCTGACTCTCTCACTATATCTCATTCACACTCTCTCTCTCTCTCTCGCTCTATCTCATTCACTCTCTCTGATTCTCTCACTCTATCTCATTCACTCTCTCTCTGACTCTCTCTCTCTATCTCATTCACTCTCTCTCTCTGACTCTCTCACTCTATCTCATTCACACTCTCTCTCTCTCTCTTTCACTCCATCTCATTCAGACTCTCTATCTGACTCTCTCACTCTATCTCATTCACACTCTCTCTCTCTCTCTCACTCTATCTCATTCAGTCTCTCTGACTCTCTCACTCTATCTCATTCACTCTCTCTCTGACTCTCTCTCTCTATCTCATTCACTCTCTCTCTGACTCTCTCACTCTATCTCATTTACACTCTCTCTCACTCTCTCTATCTCATCCACTCTCTCTCTGATTCACTCACTCTATCTCATTCACTCTCTCTCTGACTCTCTCTCTCTATCTCATTCACTCTCTCTCTGACTCTCTCACTCTATCTCATTCACTCTCTGACTCTCTCTCACTCTATCTCATTCACAGACTCTCTCTCTCTCTCCTCTATCTCATTCACTCTCTGTCTGACTCTCTAATTTATCTCATTCACACTCTCTCTGACTCTCTCACTCTATCTCATTCACTCTCTCTCTCTCTCTCTCTATCTCATCCACTCTCTCTCTGATTCTCTCACTCTATCTCATTCACTCTCTCTCTGACTCTCTCACTCTATCTCATTCACACTCTCTGATTCTCTCACTCTATCTCATTCACTCTCTCTCTGACCCTCTCACTCTATCTCATTCACTCTCTCTCTGACTCTCTCACTCTATCTCATTCACACTCTCTCTCTGACTCTCTCTCTCTATCTCATTCACACTCTCTCTCACTCTATCTCATTCACACTCTCTGATTCTCTCACTCTATCTCATTCACTCTCTCTCTGACTCTCTCACTCTATCTCATTCACACTCTCTCTCTGACTCGCTCACTCTATCTCATTCACACTCTCTCTCTCTCTCACTCTATCTCATTCACACTCTCTCTCTCTCACTCTATCTCATTAACTCTCGCTCTGACTCTCTCACTCTATCTCATTCACACTCTCTCTCTGACTCTCTCTCTCTATCTTATTCACACTCTCTCTCTCTCTCACTCTATCTCATTCACTCTCTCTCTCTCTCTTTCACTCCATCTCATTCAGACTCTCTCTCTGACTCTCTCACTATATCTCATTCACACTCTCTCTCTCTCTCTCTCGCTCTATCTCATTCACTCTCTCTGATTCTCTCACTCTATCTCATTCACTCTCTCTCTGACTCTCTCTCTCTATCTCATTCACTCTCTCTCTCTGACTCTCTCACTCTATCTCATTCACACTCTCTCTCTCTCTCTTTCACTCCATCTCATTCAGACTCTCTCTCTGACTCTCTCACTCTATCTCATTCACACTCTCTCTCTCTCTCTCACTCTATCTCATTCAGTCTCTCTGACTCTCTCACTCTATCTCATTCACTCTCTCTCTGACTCTCTCTCTCTATCTCATTCACTCTCTCTCTGACTCTCTCACTCTATCTCATTTACACTCTCACTCTATCTCATACACACACACTCTCTCTCTCTCTTACTCTCTCACTCTATCTCATTCACACTCTATCTGACTCTCTCACTCTATCTCATTCACTCTCTCTCTGACTCTCTCTCTCTATCTCATTCATTCTCTCTCTCTGACTCTCTCACTCTATCTCATTCAAACTCTCTCTCTCTCTCTATCACTCCATCTCATTCAGACTCTCTCTCTGACTCTCTCACTCTATCTCATTCACACTCTCTCTCTCTCTCTCGCTCTATCTCATTCACTCTCTCTGACTCTCTCACTCTATCTCATTCACTCTCTCTCTGACTCTCTCTCTCTATCTCATTCACTCTCTCTCTCTCTGACTCTCTCACTCTATCTCATTCACACTCTCTCTCTCTCTCTTTCACTCCATCTCATTCAGACTCTCTCTCTGACTCTCTCACTCTATCTCATTCACACTCTCTCTCTCTCTCACTCTATCTCATTCAGTCTCTCTGACTCTCTCACTCTATCTCATTCACTCTCTCTCTGACTCTCTCTCTCTATCTCATTCACTCTCTCTCTGACTCTCTCACTCTATCTCATTTACACTCTCTCTCACTCTATCTCATACACACACTCTCTCTCTCTCTCTCTCTCTCTCTGACTCTCTCACTCTATCTCATTCACACTCTCTCTGATTCTCTCACTCTATCTCATTCACTCTCTCTCTGTCACTCTATCTCATTCAACCTCTCTCTGACTCTCTCACTCTATCTCATTCACTCTCTCTCTCTCTCTATCTCATTCACACACTCTCTCTCTCTCACTCTATCTCATTCACACTCTCTCTCTGACTCTCTGTCTCTATCTCATTCACACCCTCTCTCTGACTCTCTCACTCTATCTCATTCACTCTCTCTCTGACTCTCTCTCTCTATCTCATTCACTCTCTGACTCTCTCACTCTATCTCATTCACACTCTCTCTCTCTCACTCTATCTCATTCACTCTCTCTCTCTCTCTCACTCTATCTCATTCACTCTCTCTCAAACTCTCTCACTCTATCTCATTCACTCTCTCTCTCTCTGACTCTCTAACTCTATCTCATTCACTCTCTCTCTGACTCTCTCACTCTATCTCATTCACTCTCTGACTCTCTCTCACTCTATCTCATTCACACACTCTCTCTCTCTCTCACTCTATCTCATTCACTCTCTCTCTGACTCTCTCACTCTATCTCATTCACTCTCTCTCTCACTCACTCTATCTCATTCACATTCTCTCTGACTCTCTCACTCTATCTCATTCACACTGTCTCACTCTATCTCATTCACACTCTCTCTTCTCTCTAAATCTATCTTATTCACTCTCTCTCTGACTCTCTCACTCTATCTCATTCACACACTCTCTCTCTCTCTCACTCTATCTCATTCACACTCTCTCTCTCTCACTGTATCTCATTCACACGCTCTCTCTCACTCTATCTCATTCACAGTCTCTCTTCTCTCTCACTCTATCTCATTCACTGTCTCTCTGACTCTCTCACTTTATCGCATTCACTCTCTATCTCTCTCACACTATCTCATTCACACTCTCTCTCTGACTCTCTCACTCTATCTCATTCACTCTCTCTCTCTCTCTCACTGTATCTCATTCACACTCTCTCTCTCTCTCTCTCTCTCTATCTCATTCACACTCTTTCTGACTCTCTCACTCTATCTCATTCACACTCTCTCTCTGACTCTCTCACTCTATCTCATTCACTCTCTCTCTCTCTCTCACTCTATCTCATTCACTCTCTCTCTGACTCTCTCACTCTATCTCATTCACACTCTCTTTCTGACTCTCTCACTCTATCTCATTCAGTCTCTCTCTCTGACTCTCTCACTCTATCTCATTCACACTCTCTCTCTCTCTCACTCTATCTCATTCACACTCTCTCTCACTTACTCTCTCACTCGATCGCATTCACTCTCTCTCTCTGACTCTCTCACTCTATCTCATTCACACTCTCTCTCTCTCTCTCACTCTATCTCATTCACTCTCTCTCTCTCTCTCTATCTCATTCACTCTCTCTCTGACTCTCTCTCTCTATCTCATTCACTCTCTCTCTCACTCTATTTCATTCACACTCTCTCTCTCTCTATCTCATTCACTCTCTCTCTGACTCTCTCACTCTATCTCATTCACTCTCTCTCTGACTCTCTCACTCTATCTCATTCACTCTCTCTCTGACTCTCTCACTCGATCTCATTCACTCTCTCTCTCTCTCACTCTATCTCATTCTCTCTCTCTCTGATTCTCTCACTCTATCTCATTCACTCTCGCTCTGACTCTCTCTCTCTATCTCATTCACACACTCTCTCTGACTCTCTCACTCTATCTCATTCACACTCTCTCTCTCTCACTCTATCTCATTCACTCTCTCTCTGACTCTCTCACTCTATCTCATTCACTCTCTCTCTGACTCTCTCACTCTATCTCATTCACACTCTCTCTCTGACTCTCCCACTCTATCACATTCACACTCTCTCTCTGACTCTCCTTCTCTATCTCATTCACTCTCTCTCTCTCTCTCACTCTATCTCATTCACTATCTCTCTCTCTCTATCTCATTCACACTCTCTCTGACTCTCTCACTCTATCTCATTCACACTCTCTCTCTCTCACTCTATCTCATTCATTCTCTCTCTGACCCTCTCACTCTATCTCATTCACTCTCTCTC
>NW_027597961.1:0-59000 GCF_964194155.1 Cetorhinus maximus
CTCTCACTCTCCCCGCCCCCTCTCAATCTCCACGCCCCCTCTCACTCTCCCCGCCCCCTCTAACTCTCCCCACTCCCTCTCCCTCTCTCCGTCCCCTCTCCCTCTCCCCGCACCCTCTCCCTCTCCCCGCACCCTCTCCCTCTCTCCACCCCCTCTCCCTCTCTCCGCCCCCTCTCCCTCTCCCCGCACCCTCTCCCTCTCCACGCACCCTCTCCTTGCCCCCTCTCACCGCCCCGTCTCCATCTCCCTGCCCCCTCTCACTCTCCCCGCACCCTCTCCCTCTCCTCGCACCATCTCACTCTCTCCGACCCCTCTTACTCTCCACTCCACCTCTCCCCCTCTCTGCCCCCTCTCCCTCTCCCCGCACCCTCTCCCTCTCCTCGCCCCCTCTCCCTCTCCCCGCCCTCTCTCCCTCTCCTCGCCCCTCTCCCTCTCCCCGCCCCGTCTCCCCGCCACCTCTCACTCTCCCCGCCCCCTCACACTCTCCCCACCCCCACTCCCTCTCCCCGCCCCCTCTCACTGTCCCCGCCCCCTATCACTCTCCCCGCCCCCTCACACTCTCCCCGTCCCCTCGCCCTCTCCCAGCCTCCTCTCCCTCTCCCTACCACCTCTCACTCTCCCCGCCCCCTCTCCCTCTCCTCGCCCCGTCTCACTCTCCCCGCCCCCTCTCACTCTCCCCGCCCCCTCTCCCTCTCCTCGCCCCGTCTCACTCTCCCCGCCTCCTCTCACTCTCCCCGCCCCCTCTCACTCTCCCCGCCCCCTCTCACTCTCCCCGCCCCCTCTCACTTTCCCCGCCCCCTCTCACTCTCCCCGCCCCCTCTCACTCTCCCCGCCCCCTCTCACTCTCCCCGCCCCCACTCACTCTCCCCGCCCCCTCTCCCTCTCCCTACCCACTCTCACTCTCCCCGCCCCCTCTCCCTCTCCCTCTCCTCGCCCCGTCTCACTCTCCCCGCCCCCTCTCACTCTAACCGCCCACTCTCACTCTAACCGCCCACTCTCACTCTAACCGCCCCCTCTCACTCTAACCGCCCCCTCTCACTCTAACCGCCCACTCTCACTCTCCCCGCCCCCTCTCCCTCTCCCTCTCCTCGCCCCGTCTCACTCTCCCCGCCCCCTCTCACTCTAACCGCCCCCTCTCACTCTAACCGCCCACTCTCACTCTAACCGCCCCCTCTCACTCTAACCGCCCTCTCTCACTCTAACCACCCACTCTCACTCTAACCGCCCACTCTCACTCTAACCGCCCACTCTCACTCTAACCGCCCACTCTCACTCTAACCGCCCTCTCTCACTCTCCCCTCCCCCTCTCACTCTAACCGCCCACTCTCACTCTCACAGCCCCCTCTCCATCTCCCTGCCCATTCTCCCTCTCCCCGCCCCCTCTCACTCTCCCCACCCCCTCTCACTCTGTCAGCCCCATCTCCAACTCCCTGCTCCCTCTCACTCACCCGCGCCCCCGCCCACCCCCAACCTCACTCACTCTCCACGCCAGCTCTCCCTCTCCCTAACCCCTCTCCCCGCTCCCTCGCCCCGCCTCACCCTCTCCCTGCCCCCTCTCCCTCTCCTCGCCCCCTCTCCCTCTCCTTGCCCCCTCTCCCTCTCCCCACACCCTCCCTCTCCTCGCCCCCTCTCCCTCTCCCCGCACCCTCTCCCTCTCCTCACACCCTCTCCCTCTCCCCCACCCCCTCTCACTCTCCACGCCCCCCTCACCCTCCCCACCCTCTCTCCCTCTCCTCAACCCCTCTCACTCTCCCTACCCCCTCTCACTCTCGCCGCCTCCTCTCACTCTCTCCGCCCCCTCTCCCTCTCCTTACCCCCCTCACTCTCTCCTCCCCCTCTCCCTCTCCTCACCCGCTCTCACCCTCCCCGCCCGCTCTCCCCGCCCCCTCTCCCAGTCCCCGCCCCCTCTCCCCGCCCCCTCTCCCCGCCCCCTCTCCCCGCCCCCTCTCCCAGTCCCCGCCCCCTCTCCCCGCCCCCTCTCCCCGCCCCCTCTCCCCGCCCCCTCTCCCAGTCCCCGCCCCCTCTCATTGTCCCTCTTAGTTCTCTCCACATTTGGGCAGCCTAATTATTTACGTTCCGCGAAACTCCAGCTCGCTCCCAATTTGCGCATGTGCAGTTCGTTCTCTGTCCGCGCATGTGCAGTTCGCTCTCAGTCCGCGCATGTGCAGCTTGCTCACATCCCCCGCATGTGCAGTCCTCTCTCGCAGACTGCGCACGTGCAGCTCGCTCCCATTCCGCGCATGTGCAGCTTGCTCACATTCTGCGAACGTGCAGCCCACTCGCTGTCCGCGCATGTGCAGCTTGCTCACATTCCGCGCATGTGCCGCCCGCTCGCAGTCCGCGCATGTGCAGACCGCTCGCAGACAGCGCATGTGCAGCCGGCTCGAGGCCTGCGTCTGCGCAGCTCACTCGTATTCCGCGTATTTGCATCTCTCCCTCATCCCGCGCATGTGCAGCTCGCTCCCATTCCGCGCATGTGCAGTTCGCTCCCCTTCTGCGCATGTGCAGCTCGCCACCTGACGATTTCAATTCTGGAGAGGGAGGTTTTCTGTTCAATGGGTTAGAACAGGAGCGGAGTTGGATTAAATTTACAGATCAGTTAAAGAGGTAGCGGCAATATCATGGACCAAATGGCCTCACTCTGAGCTGTATCTTTCTTTAATCCTATGATTGTGTGATTGTTGTTTCAGTTCTGGTGGATGGAGGATCCCAGACTCTCGTGTCTCAGTGTCTCACTGCTCCACATATCGTCCAGGCTGGTTACAGGGTAATTACAGACTTTCTAATATCAGATTTACATTCACTGTCCAGCACTGTTCACATCCCTTACATTCTTCAATATTTATAAACCTCATTTCAGGTTCACATCCCACCCTGGGACAGGGGGTGGTAACCAGGACAGTTTGTTTTAACACGGGTGGAAATCCCTGCTACTGGACCCGAGAGATAAAGATTAAAAACTGCAGCAGTTACTTCGTTTATGAGCTGAAGCCGCCAGACTGTGATGCTGCTTATTGCACAGGTACATTGCTGTTTATAAATGACCCAGGAGGGTGAGTCTGGATGTGCCGGGTCACTCACTGAAATAATAATGTTCCACCTGCTCCTCGTTGTTGGAAGAACCACAACGAATAAAGGTCTGAAATATAAAGTGAACCTTTCACCAAAAGTATAAGGAAATGAATCAGACCCTGTTGTCATCACGGACAACAAACAGACACACGGTTTGATGAAGGGGTAGGTTTTATAGAGAGTGTTAAAGGGGGAGAGAGGAGTGAAGTGGCGTAGCGAGTTAGGATGGGATTTCCAATGCTTAGAGTCCAGGCAGCTGAACACACGCCTGTCAATGATGTGGATCCGGGATTGGAGGAGTAGAGGTTTATTTGAGGGTTGTGGGTCAGGTAGGAATATTATTGCGATGGGGTGTGGGGGCTGTGGGAGTGAAATGTGGACCGGGTGGGTGGGGGTGCATAACCATCAAGGGTTTGGACACCAACATAACGGCCTGAGTCCTCTAACCTCAGAACCGTCTGAGATTTGATACAAATGGGGAAATGTGTGAGGATCCTCTGGAATTCCTGATGCACACACATGCAGTGAAATTGCCCGTGAGGATTAAAGTTAGGATGGGCTGATTCCCGTTGCTGGGACTCTCCACAATTCTCTCTGTTAGAATCACCCAGGACTTCCCATCTCCGGTGGGTGAGGGCCTTCGTTCCCGGGAGCTACTCCGGAAGATTCACGGGGGAAACCCCTCGGTGTCCCCATGTGAGTAATACACGGAAATTGCCCCGGAAAATGGAACTTCCGATGGAAAATTTCCCTGCACCATGAATATCCGACTCTAACATTTAAGATGAGGAATTTGGTTGGTTCTGAGAAATTTAGCAGGGTAGTTACCCTGGAAAAGGGAGAAGGGTTAAAACCACTTCCACCTGCTCGGTTAGTCTAGGACTGACACCCACCCCAGACCCACACAGGAAACCTCCCCACGCACTCCCTCCCCCTCACCACCCCCTCCCACCACACCCACCCCTCACCCCGCCCCCCAACCATCCTCACCCCCAGTTATCCCCGGTTGTAACTCTGATGCACAACTGACTTCTGGATCACCTCCCCAAACCCCAAATACTCTCCCCAAACCCCAGTTCCTGACAGCAACCCCCACCCCCCCACCTCCCCCACCGCCATCCCACCCCCAAGCACACGACAGTCCTTCCTATTATCAGCAACCACCCGCCCTCAGTTTGATGTAGCAACTGAGGGGATTGGGAAGTCGAGGCTGGGGGGAGAAGGATTTGAGGGGGGTGAGTGGGATGTTGTGACTGAGGGGATTGGGATATAGTGAGTGAGGGGACTGGGATGTAGTAAGTGAGGGGAGTGGGATATGGTGAGTGAGGGGTGTGGGATATAGTGAGTGAGGCGGTCGGATGTAGTGACTGAGGGCAGTGGAATGTAGTGACTGGGGGGGGGGTGGGATGTCATGACTGGAGGGTGTGGGGTGTTGTGACTGAGGGGTGTGGGATTTAGTGACTGAGGGGACTGGGAATTATGTACAGTCATGAGTGTCAAAGCGGAATCAATTTGGTGGGGTAGAGACTGTATAAAAATGAAGTGAATCATTTTCTAAACTTTGCTACCAAGTGAATGCTCTCTGGAAACGATCCACCCTCTGTAATCTCCCATGACCCCTTACTTCATTGCAGATCCAGGGACAGCACCAACTCGAGAACCTGAGGAACACTCGACTAAAGAATCCACTGTCCCTCCATCGTCTAGACCAACAGCATCTGAAATAACAGGTATCAGTCTGGCGGGGATATTCTACAGAAAATCTTCATACAATATGATCGCTGAAATCTGATGCCCAAGGGTGAGGGATGTACTGACTGAGGGGAAATGGATGTAGTGAGTGGAGGAATGGAATGCTGCGGCTGAGGGGAAGGGGGAGTAGTAACTGAGGGGATTTGGATTCAGTGATCAAGGGTGACTGAAGATTGTGGGATGTAAAGACTGTGTGAAAGGGATGTAGCAACTGAGTGGGTGGGATATAGTGAGTTAGGGGAATGGGATGTAGTGACTGTTGGGCGTGGAATTTAGTGACTGAGGGCTGGAATCTTAGCTTTTTTAAAAAAAATTCTTAATTTTACCTTCTTGCCTCTTGCAACCTGCTATCACTTCCAATCTGCTTTTTGCAGCTTTTGACTCTTTAAATCTGAAGCATGTTGAATTTTCTCTTCCCCTTACTCTTAACATCATTAACAGGACCTGCTTGAGACTTTATCCTGTTGTATTCCCCTAAATTTCATGCTCTTGTCTTCAAGTGGGGTCTGGTTATCTGTCCCCATTGCACCAGCCTCTCTGGCAGCTACTGACAACAAGTTTTCTCTTGGGCCTAGCAACCTGCCCCCTTTCAGTGGCTTCTGTTTCTCTGGAAAGCTAGCAGAACCCCAACAGCTTCCCAAACAAGCTTCTGTCTGTCTTCTTCCGTGTGTGTCTGTGGGAGATACATGCCAGCCTGGACACCTGTTGCTAGGCAACAACACCATTTCTTTCTACTGTTGTGTTTGCTGAATTTCTTTAGTTGTAAACTCTGATTTCAAATGCATGCACTTTTTCAAAATGAAACCAAAACTTAGTCTGACCTTCATCATTACACAAAGACAGAAATACAACTTAAACTTAAAACATAAAGCAAACATTCACTCCGATCACCTACAAGAACAAATATAAACGACTTAAACTATCCATATTTGCTAAAACATGTGACGTTCACTGAAGCTTCATGTCAAACGAGTGAAATCTCCACTTATCTCCACTCCTCGCTCCCTCATCCTTTATTACAGATTCAGAGACTTCTCCAACTCAGGAACCCGAGGAAAAATCGACGAAAGAATCCGTTGATATTTCACCCACTATTTCAGCGAAGTCTTCAAGCTCAGGTATCTGCAGGGTGGGGTTGCTGCAAAACAGATTCTTCACATTCATTGACTCCAGGGGGATTCATTCAAATGCACCCTTCGGCCGCTTACAGAGGGAATGTGCTTTTCTGCCAGAGGACAATAATATGTAATGTTTTGTTAAACTAGAATGTGGTGACTGGGGGGAGTGGAATGCAAAAACTGAGGGGAGTGGGATGTAGTGACTGAGGGGATTGGGATGTAGTGACTGAGGGGGGTGGGATGCAGTGACTGAGGGGAGTGGGATGTTGTGACTGAGGGGAGTGGGATGTTGTGACTGAGGGGAGTGGGAGATAGTGACTGAAGGGAGTGAATGTACTGTTGGAGGGGATTGGGATGAAGTGACTGAGTGGAGCGGGAACATATGATTGTGGTGACTGGCATTTACTGCCTGAGGGGAGTCTGTTACCTTCATTGATGGGAGTCGGATGAACTGGCTGAGGGGAGCCGAATTTAGTATCCTGGGGAGTGCAATTCATTGGCTGAGAGGAGAATAATGAAGTGGCTGAGGGAAGTGGGATTTAGCGACTGAGGGGTGATGGATGGAGAGTCTGAGGGGAGTGGGATGCAGTGGCAGAGCGGAGTGGGATGTAGTTACCGAAGTGAGAAGTAATATCTGAGGGGAGTGGGATGCAGTATGTGAGGCGAGTCTGATGCAGTGTCTAAGGGGAGAGGGATGTAGTGAACGGGGGGAGAGGAATGTAGTGGCGTGTAGGAGTGGGATGCAGTGACAGAGGGGAGCGGGATGCAGTGACTGATGGTAGTGTAATGCAGTGACTGAGGGGAGAGGGATGTAGTGACTGAGGGGAGTGTGATGCAGTGTCTGAGGGGAGAGGGAAGCGGTGACTGAGGGGAGTGTGATGCAAGGTCTGAGGGGAGAGGGATGTAGTGACTGAGAGGAGTGTGATGCAGTGTCTGAGCGGAGTGGGATGTAGTCACTGAGGGAAGTGTGATGCAATGTCTTAGGGGAGAGGGATGTAGTGACTCAGGGGAGTGTGATGCAGTGTCTGAGGGAAGAGGGATGTAGTGACTGAGGGAAGTGTGATGCAGGGAATGAGGGGAGAATTATTTTGCGACTTTGGGGAGTGGAATGCAGCAACTGAGTGAAAGGGGATGCAGAAGTGGATGGGAGTGGGTTTCAGCGACTCTCAGGAGGTGGAAGCAGTAACGGGGTGGATTTTAAACCAGTGGCATAGGGGAGAGGGAATTAGAAACTGCCGGGAGTGGGATGTATTGATGGAGGTGTTTGGGATGTAGGTTTGAGGAGAGTGGTGTTTAGTGACTGAGGAGAGTGCGATGCAGTGACCGACGGGAGTGGAAAATAATGAATGTGGGAATGGGATGTAGTGACATAGGGGAGTGGGATGTACTGACGGAGGGGAGTGCGATGCAGTGACTGAGGGGAGTGGGGTGCAGTGGCTGAGGGGAGTGGGATGCAGTGGCTGAGGGGAGTGGGATGCAGTGACTGAGGGCTGCAGGATGTAGTGACTGAGGGGAGTGGAGGTAGTGACTGAGGGAAGTTGGAGATAATGACTGTGTGGAGTGGGCTGACATGACTGGAGGGACTGAGGTGTAGTGGCTGAGGGAATTGGGAGATAGTGACTGAGTGGAGTGGGATGACATGACTGGAGGGACTGAGGTGTAGTGACTGAGGGAAGTGGGATTTAGTGACTGAGGGGGGTGGGAATTATGTACAGTGATGAGTGACAGAGCAGAATGACTTTGGTGGGGTTCATACTTTATAAAAGATGAAGTGAATCATTTTCTAAACTTTCCTACCAAGTGAATGCTCTTTGGAAGTGATCCACATTCTGCAATCTCCCATGTCCCCTTACGTCATTGCAGATCCAGGGACGGCACCAACTCCAGAACTTGAGGAACACTCGACTGAAGAATCCACTTTCCCTGCATCTTCTAGACCAACAGCATCTGAAAGAACAGGTATCAGGCTGGAGTGGATATTCTACAAAAAATCTTCACACAGTATGATCGCTGAAATCTGATGCTCAAGGTTGCGGGATGTACTGACTGAGGGGAGTGGGATGTAATGAGTGGAGGAATGGAATGCTGCGGCTGAGGGGAATGGGGAGTAGTAACTGAGGGAACTTGGATTCTGTGATCAAGGGTGACTGAATTTGTATGATGTTACGACTGTGTGAGTGGGATATAGTGAGTTAGGGGAATGGGATGTAGTGACTGTGGTGATTGAAATTTAGTAACGAGGGCTGGAATCCTAGGTTTTACTTTTTACTTTCTTTATTTTAGGTTCTTGCCTTGTGCAACCTGCTTTCACTTCCAATCTGCCTCTTGCAGCTTTTGAATCTTTAAATCTGAAGCATGTTGCATTTTCTCTTTCTCTAAATCTTAACTTCATTTAGAGGACCTGCTTCAGACTTTCCCCTGTTCCATTCCCCTAACTTTTGTGCTCTTGTCTTCAAGTTGGGTCTGGTTATCTGTCCCCATTGCATAGTCTCTCTGGCAGATACTGACAACAGGTTTTCTATTGGGACTAGCAACCTGCCCCTTTTCAGTGGCTTCTGTTTCTCTGGAAAGCTAGCAGAACTCCAACAGCTTCCCAAACAAGCTGCTGTTTGTCTTTTTCCGTGTGTGTCTGTGGGAGCTACCTACCAGCCTGGACATCTGTTGCTAGGCAAAAGCACCATTTCATTCTACTCTTTTGTCTGCTGAATTTCTTTAGTTGTAAACTATCATTTGAATTGCAATCACCTATTCAAAGTGAAACCAAAACACAGTCTGACCTTTCTCATCACACAAACACAGAAATAGAACTCAAACTTAAAATATAAAGCAAACATTCATTCCGAGAACCTACAAGTGCCGATATAAACGACTTAAACTATCCATATTTACTAAAAAGTATGAGCTTCATGTCAAATGAGTGAAATCTCCACTTATCTCCACTTCTCGCTCCCTCATCTCCCGCGTCCTTTATTACAGATTCAGAGACTCCTCCAGCTCAGGAGCCCGAGGAACAATCGACGAAAGAATCTGTTTATACAAAACCTACTATTTTAGCGAAGCCTTCAATCTCAGATATCTGTAGGGTAGGGTTGCTGCGAAACAGATTCCTCACTTTAATTGACTCCAGGAGGGTTCTATCAAATGTATCATTCAACCGCTTACAGAGGGAATGTGTAATTGTGCCAGAGGACAATGATATGTAATGTTTCGGTAAACTAGAATGTGGTGACCGGGGGGAGTGGGATGTAGTGACTGAGGGGGGTGGGATGTGGTGACATAGTGGAGTGGGATGCAGCAACTGAGGAGAGTAGGATGTGGTGACTTAGTGGAGTGTGTTTCAGCGACTGAGCATAGTGGGATGTAGTGACTGAGGGGAGTGGGATGTAGTGACTGAGGGGAGTGGGATGTAATGACTCAGGGGAGTGGGATGTAGTGACTAAGGGGAGTGGGATGTAGTGACTGAGGGGAGTGGGATGTAATGACTCAGGGGAGTGGGATGTAGTGACTGAGGGGAGTGGGATGTAATGACTCAGGGGAGTGGGATGTAGTGACTGAGGGGAGTGGGATGTAGTGACTGAGGGGAGTGGGATGTAATGACTGAGGGGAGTGGGATGTAGTGACTGAGGGGAGAGCGATGTAGTGACTGAGGGCAGTGGGATGTAATGAATGAGGGGAGAGGGATGTAGTTACTGTGGGGTGTGGGATGAAGTGACTGAGGGGAGTGGGATGATGTGGCTCCCAGGGTGGGAGGCACTGAGTCAGGGGAGTGGGGTGGAATTACAGAAGGGGAACTGACACCGTGTCTCAGGGGAGTCAGGTGGAGTGATTTAGGGGAGAGGGTTTTTTTTGACTAAGGTGAGTGGGATTTAGTTGCTGAGGGGAATGGAATAGACTAAATGAGGGTAGGAGGATTTAATGGCTGGTGGGATTGGGATGTAGCGACTGAGGCGAGTATTATGTAGTGACTGATGGGACTTGGAGTTAGTCACAGGGGTACAGACAGGAGTGACAGAGAAGGGTAACACTGGTGGTCCTCAAGTTGAATATCTGATTGAATGATGCAGTGAATAATTTCCTCAATTTTCTTACCAATTAAATGACCTCTTGAGTTGATGGGTGCACATCAATCCCCCATGTCTCTTTACTTTATTGTACATCAAGGGACAACACCAACTCTGGAATCTGAGAAGCACTCGAGTCGGAAATCTACACTCCCTGAAACAACTAGCCCAACAGGAGCTGAAATTCCAGGTATCAGTTTATAAAAGTTATTCCACAGAAAACTTTAACACAACATGTTCACTGAAACCTGGAACTGTAGGCAGTGTGGTGCGCTGACGGAGGGGAGCGGGGTATTGCGACTGAGGGGAATAGAGTGAAGTAACTGAGAGGAGTGAGATTCAAAGACTGAGCAGAGTTGGATGCAGTGACTGAGGGGAGTGCCATGAACGGACTGGGTTGTTTGGGATGTTGTGACTTAATGGAGTGGGATGTAGAGAATGAGGGGTTTGGGATATAGTGACTGAGGGGAGTGGGATGCCGTGACTGAGTGGGTTGGGTTGTTTTGAATGAGGGGAGTGGGATGCAGTGACAGAGGGGAGATGGATGGAGTGACTAAGGGGAGTGGGATGCAATTACCATGGGGAGTGAGAAGTAATGTCTGAGGGGAGTGGGATGCAGTATTTGAGGGGAGAGGGATGTACTGAATGGGTGAGTGGGATATGATGGCTTAGGGGAGTGGGATACAGTGACTGAGGGTAGTGCAATGCAGTGTCTGAGGGGAGTGTGGTGCAGTGACTGAGCGGAGTGTCATGCAGTGTCTGAGGGGAGAGGGATTTAGTGACTGAGGGGAGTGTGATGCAGTTACTGAGGGGAGATGGATTTAGTTACTGAGGGGAGTGTGATGCAGTGACTGAGGGGAGAGGGATTTAGTGACTGAGGGGAGTGTGAAGCAATGACTGAGGGGAGTGTGGTGCAGTGACTGAGGGGGGTGTGATTTTGCGACTGAGGGGAGTGGGATGTAGTAATTAAGGGGAGTGGGATGTAGTGACTGAGTGGAGTGGGATGTAATAACTGAGTGGAGTGGGATGCTGTGATTAAGGGGAGTGGCATGTTAGGACTGACGGCAGTTGGATGTTGTGACTGACGGGAATGGGATATAGTCACTGAGGTGAGTGGGATTTAGCGACTGAGGGGAGATGGATGCAGTGACTGAGGGGAGAGGGAAGCAATGGCTGAGGGGAGTGGGATGTAGTGACTGGGGCCAGTGGGATGTAGTGACTGTTGACAGTGTGATACAGTGTCTGGGGGTAGTGGGAGGCACTGTCTGAGGGGAATGCGATGTTGTGACTGAGCGGAGTGTGATGTAGTGACTGAGGGGGTGGGACACAGTGACTGTGGGGAGAGGGATTCAGTGACTGAAGTGAGTGGGATGTAACGACTGAGGGGTGAGGGATGTAGTGACTGAGGGGAGTTTGATGCAGTGACTGAGGTGACTGGTATGCTTTCACTGAGCGGATTGTGATGCAGGGACTGAGGGGAGTGAATTGCAGTTCTGACCGGATTGGGATGCAGTGACATAGGGGTGTGGGATGTAGTTAATGTGTGTAGTGAGATCTAGTGAGTGAGTGGAGTGGGATGTTGTGACTGAGGGGATGGGATGTAGTGACTGAGGTGTGCGGGATGTAGTGAGTGAGGGGAGTTTGATGCTGTGACTGAAGTGACTGGGATGCAGTAACTGAGGGGAGTTTAATGCAGTGTCTGAGGGGAATGCGATGCAGTGACATACGGGAGTGGGATGTAGTGACTGTGGGCAGTGGGATGCAATGACTGAGGGGAGTGGGATGTAGTGACTGTGGGGAGTGGGATGTAATGACGGAGGGGAGCGGGATGCAATGACTGAGGGGAGTGGGATGTAGTTACTGAGGGAAGTGGGATGTAGTGACTGTGGGGAGTGGGATGCAATGACTGAGGGGAGTGGGATGCAGTGACTGAGTGGAATGAGATTCGGTGACTGTGTAGAGTGGCATGCAGTGATCGATGGGAGTGGGATGCAATGATTGATGGGGTTAGGATGTAGTGACTAAGCGGTGTCTTGTTCAGTTAGCGAGATGAATGTTATTAGGTAAGTGAGGGGAATGTTATTAAGTGAGCGAGGGGATCGCAATTCAGTGACCAACTGGAGTGTAATTCAGAGACCGAGGGGACTGTTATTATGTGAGCGAGGGGAGTGTATGTCATTGAGCGGGGGGAGGGGTTTAATTCAGTGAGTAAGGGGTGAAGGAAGTGGTGACTGAGGAGGAGTTGGCTGTAATGACAGAGGGGAGTGAGTTATAGTTATTGAGGGAAGTGAGAAGTAGTGACTGAGGAGCGTAGGATGTAGTGAGTGACGGGAGTGGGATGTTGTGTCTGAAAGTAGAGGGACTTACTCACTGGGGTATATTCTTCAGTGTCAGGTTTGCATTCTTTGGTTTCAGACTGTATAAATAATGAACAGATTCATTTCCAAAACTTTCCTACAAATTAAATGATCCCTTGAGGTGATCTGCACACTGCAATCTCCCATGTCTCCTTACTTCATTACAGATCCAGGGACAACACCAACTCCGAAATCTGAGGAACACTCGACTCGAAAATCCACTGCTCCTGCAACATCGAGCCACACAGCATCTGAAATAAGAGGTATCAGTCTGGAGCGGATATTATTCAAAAAAATCTCCACACGATATGATCATTGTAATCTCAAACTGAAGAGAGTGTGATGGAGTGACTGAGTTTACTGAGGGTAATGGAATGTAGTGACTGAGGGAAGTGGGATCTTGTGACTGAGGGGAGTGCGATGCCATGATCGATATGATGAGATATAGTGTCAGAGAGAAGTGTGATTGGAGTGACATAGGGGAGTGGAATGTAATGACTGAGGGGAATTAATGTATGTGAATGAGGGGGGTGGGACGCCAAGACTGTGGGAAGTGGAATGCAGAGTCTGAAGGGAGAAGGACATCGTGACTGAGGGTAGTGGAAATTCGTGACTGAGTGGAGAGAAAAGTCGTGAATGAGGGGACAGTGTGATCCTAACTGAGGGGCTAGGACGTCGCGCCTGAGGGGAGTGCGATGACTTGCCTGATAGCCCTGGCGTGTAGAGACTGAGGAGAGCAGAATGGAGTGACTCAGGATTGAGACAATGTGACTGAGGGGAGTGGGATGCAGTGGCTGAGGGGATTGCGATGTTGGGGCTGAGTAAAGTGGGTTGTAGGTATTCAGGAGTGAAATTAAGTGAATGAGGAAAGCTGTATTTAGTGACCAACGGGAGAAAGATGCAGTAACTGAGGGGAGTGGGATGCAGTGACTTAGGGGTGTGGGATCAGGCCTGAGGGCAGTAGCACGTATTGACTCTGGAGTGAATTAAAGTAACTGATTGGAGTGGAATTTAATGACTCAGGGGAGTGGGAAACAGTGTCTGAGGGGGAGGGTACAGTGACTGAGATGGTGGATTGTAGAGTCTGAGGGGAGAGGAGTGTAGGGTGTGAGACATGTCATTGAGCGGATTGAACATCGTGACTTGGTGAATGGGATGTCGTAACTGAGGGAATGAATGTGAGTGACTGAGGGGAGTGGTATGCCAGGACAGAAGGGAGTTGGATGCAGTGACTGAGGGGAATGTGATGCAGCAAATGAGGGTGAATGGGATGTCGTAACTGAGGGAATGAATGTAAGTGATTGAGGGGAGTTGTATGCCAGGACTGAAGGGAGTGGGATGCAGTGACTGAGGGGATTGGGACGTTGTGAGCGGAGGGAGAGGTACTTCGTGAATGATGGGTGAGGGACCTTGTGAATGAGGGGAGTGTGACATAGTGACTGAGGGGAGTGGGATGTAATAAGTGAGGGGAGTGGGATCTAGTGACTGATTGCAGCTGTTGGAGTGACTGAGGGGAGCGGGATGGAGCGACTGAGGGTAGTGGGACCAGGTGACTGAGGGAAATTGGATGTAGTGGCTGAGGTGAGTGGGATATATTGCGTGAGGGAAGCCTTATGTAGTTACTGAGGGGACTGGGATTTAGTGAGTGAGGAGAGCTGGATGGAGTGACTGAGGGGAGCGGTACCATGCGATTGAGGGGAGCGGGACTTCGTGACTGAGGGAAGTGGGGTGTGGTGGCTGAGGTGAGTGGGATGTAGTGCATGAAGGGGAGTCTGGTGTAGTTACTGAGGGGAGATGGATGCAACAACTGAGTGGAGTGAGATGTAGTGACTGAGGGAAGTGGGATGGAGTGGCTGAGGGAAGTGGGGAATCTTGACTGAGGGGAGTTGAATGTAATGCCTGAGGGGAGTGGGATGAAGTGATTGAGAGGAATGGAATGCGGTGAGTGAGGGGACTGGAAGTTAGTGACTGGCAGAGAGTCAGGAGCGATACACCAAAGTGACACTGGTTTGTTTCGGACTGAATAAATGATGAAATGGTGCATTTTCTAAGCGTTCATACCAAGTAAAAGATCTCCTGACGTGATCCACACTCTGCAATCTCCCTTGTCTCCTTACTTCATTGCAGATCCAGGGGCAACACCAACTCCGGAATCCGTGGACAGCTCATCTGGAGAATCCACTGTCCCTGCACCATTCAGCCCAACAGGATCCGAAACATCAGGTATCCGGCTAGAGGGGATATTCTACAGAAAATCTTCACACAATGTGATGGCTGCCATCTCACACAGAAGGGGTGGGATGTAGTAACTAAGGGGTGATGAAGAAGGACTGGAGGAAGTGTTGATCAGTGAGGGAGGTGAGTGTTATTCAGTGAAGAGGGGAGTGGGGTGCAGTACCTGAGGGGAGTGGCGTGTAGTGACAGTGGAGCGTGTGATATATTGAGTGAGGAGAGTGCGATATATAGAGTGAGGGGAGTGGAATATCGTCAGAGAGGAGACTGGGAGTTAGTTACTGGAGTGCAGTCAGGGGTGAGAGAGCACAGTGACATTGGTGGGGTTCAGATTGTACAAAAGATGACACAAATCATTTCCTAAACTTTCCTACCTAGTAAAAGCTCTCTTGGGGTGATCCGCACTCTGCAATCTCCCATGTATCCTTACTTCATTGCAGATCCAGGGAGAACACCAACTCCGGAAGCTGAGAAACACACAACTCGAAAATCAGCTGCAGCTGCGTCCTCTGGCCCAACAGGTTCTGTAATAACATGTATCAGCCTGGACAGGATAGTCTTCAAAGCATCTTCACACAATTTAGTCGCTTTAATCTCACACTGAAGGGAGGGGGATTGAGAGGCTGAGGGGAGAGGAGTGTTCTGACTGAGGGTAGTGGGATGTCTTCACTGAGGGGAGCGTGATGCAGTGGTTGAGGGGAGTGGGTTGTAGTGACTGAATGAATTATGGTGTAGTGACTGAGGGGAGTGAGATGTAGTGACTGAGGAAAGTGAAATGTAGCGACTGAGGGAAGTGGGATGTAGAGACTGAAGGG
This sequence comes from Cetorhinus maximus, assembly GCF_964194155.1. Taxonomy (NCBI): domain Eukaryota; kingdom Metazoa; phylum Chordata; class Chondrichthyes; order Lamniformes; family Cetorhinidae; genus Cetorhinus; species Cetorhinus maximus. The sequence goes on from NW_027597961.1 coordinate 15,408, forward strand.
TTTGGGATGCAGTCACTGAGGGGAGTGTGATGTAGCACCTGAGGTGTTTGGGAGGTCGAGAATGAGGGGATTGCGATATAGCGACTGAGGGGAGTGGGATGTCGTGACTGAGGGGAGTGGGATGTAGTGACTGAGGGGAGTGGGATGTAGTGACTGAGGGGAGTGTGATGTAGTGAGAGAGAGGAGTGGGACGCAGTGAACGGTGCACCGTCAGTATTGTCAGAGCAGGCTGACATTGGTGGTTTTCAGGCTGTATATATAATGAAGTGAATTTTTTTTTAAACATTCCTACCAATTAAATGATCTCTTGAGGTTATTCAAACCACAGACATTTGCTGTAACAATTTAACTTATTTAAACCCCTGTTAGTCTAGCCTGGAATATGACTCTTACTCCACAACTGAACTTGAAACACATTTACCATTTCAATTCTCACTTCAAACCGAATTCATAGTAATTCTCAATCAGTCTGTAACACTCATGCCAATGTCTCCTCTCAATGAGTGTGTGTCCAGTACTGACTGCACACTGTAAATGTCCCTGTCTTATACTGAGCGGTGATGAGGCTGTCACTACCTGGGCGTTCTGCAATATTCATCAAAAACTATTCAGGCAAAGGTGATTTAAACCAGAGACAGTTGTTTGTCTAACTATTTAACTGATTTAAAAATCTGCTAGCTCTAGGTCAGATTCTGGCTCTCACTCTAAAACTGATCTTGAAACATGCTTGCCATGCAAATTCTCACCATGAACCAAATTGTCAAACACGCTCACTTTTGTCTCTGTCCCAGATATCACCACTCTTCTTTAGGCCACCGCCTGTTTAACCGGATATTTCTACATCAGAATCAAACTTTTACTCTAAAATTGAAATTGAAATGGAATTACCATTCGAATTCTCACTTTGAAACAAATTCCAACTTCACAAATATTCTCACTCTGTCTCTGTCTCACTAAGGCCAATGTCTCCTCTCACTGGCTGTGTGTCCATTACTGACTGCACATTGTAAAATTCCCTGTCTTATTTTGTGCTGTGAGAAGTAACTCTCCATCTCAGCTCCTTGGTGCAGTCATGAAAAACTATTCACACAGCGGTGATTGACAGTTAACTGCCACTAAGGCTGCTCGTCCCATCTCAGAATCTGAATTTCACTCTAAAATTGAACTTGAAACATTGTTCGGTGTTTTGGGTGATTGGGGTTTCAGTGTTTCGGGGTTCAGTGTTAGTGGGGCTTGGGGGTTCGGTGTTGGTGGGATTTGGAGGTTCAGTGTTAGTGGGGCATGGGGGTTCGGTGTTGGTGGGATTTGGAGGTTTGGTGTTAGTGGGGCTTGGGGGTTCGGTGTTGGTGGGATTTGGAGGTTTGGTGTTAGTGGGGCGTGGGGGTTCGGTGTTGGTGGGATTTGGAGGTTGGGTGTTAGTGGGGCTTGGGGGTTTGGTGTTGGTGGGATTTGGAGGTTTGGTGTTAGTGGGGCTTGGGGGTTCGGTGTTGGTGGGATTTGGAGGTTTGGTGTTAGTGGGGCTTGGGGGTTCGGTGTTGGTGGGATTTGGAGATTTGGTGTTAGTGGGGCTTGGAGTTTCGGTGTTGGCGGGATTTGTGGGTTCGGCGTTAGTGGGGCTGGTGTTTCACTGTAGGTGGGATTTGGGGGTTCGGTGTTAGTGAAGATTGGGTTTTGTTGATCATGGAAATTGGGGGTTCAGTGTTAGTGAGATTTTGGGGTTAGCTGTTAGTGGAGTTTGGGGGATCGGTTTAATGATATTTGGACGTTCAGTGTGAGTGTGGCTGGGGGTTTAGTGCCAGTGAGATTTGGTGGTTCAGTGTTATTCAGTTCCCACGGTCATTCTCGGGGTGTGGGTGTCACCAATTCAATAACCCAAGTTGCTATGATTTAAACATTCCGTCGAGTGGGGCTTCAGTGTTTTGTGGGATTAGGTGTTATGATTTTTGGGGGCACAGTGTTTGTGGTGTTTGGGGGATCAGTATTTGTGGTGCTTGGAGGCTCAGTCTTTTGGGGTTTGATGGATTAGCTGTTTTGGGCATCTGCGCATTCAGTTTTAGTGGTATTTGGGGGGTTCAGCAAGCTCATATCGCGAGTAACACTACCTTGTCCTATCACAGACTCAGAGACGTCACACAATGAGGAATCCAAGGAACAATGTAGTCGAGACTCCGCACAGAAACCATCCTTTGTCAGAGTCGGATCATCAGACTCAGGTACCTGACTTGTCAACTCAATTTGAGGATAACCTACTCCCAATACTACTCAATCACGGAGAATCATTCGGTCTGTCAGCGAGGGGAGTGGATGGAGTCTGACCCCTGAGGCTTGCCCATCCCATCTACCCAACCCCCACTCCACTCCTCCCCTCCAATCCACCTCCGTACACAGTTCTCACTCCCACCTCTATCCCTGCCCAGGTGCTTTGTGTGTGTGTGTCTGAAGCCTTGTCCTCCCGATTTTACAGTGGTCCTGGACTTCAGCAATGTGCATTGTGACCAGATCAATGCCGAGGTCCAAGTGATGTACGTCGGGAAGAACAAACTGGACACTGGAAAGGAAAATGAAGACCATCTCCAGCAGGTGAGGGGATTCATCCTGCAGTCATTCTTGGACTGTGGGCATCACCCATTCAAGAACCCGAGTTGGCTTCATTTAACCTTTCAATTGATTGGCAATCTCCAGTTGGCATTGAGTCGAAGGCAGGGATGAGAATTCCCTTCCTCAGTCTCTGGTAGGGGTTTGATTGAACTGATGGGGATGAGGGGAGGGGATGAGAATTCCTCAGACGCTGAATGGGCCGAGAGTGAGTTGGTGTGGAGGGGGCAGGGATTGTTCGGGAGTTGAGGGGAGGGGGACACGTTCACCACCTTCCCCCCCCCCCCCCACCCTCGGGTTCAGGGATGTAATTTCCCCTCGTGCTAAGGGCCTGTCGATGTCTTCTGGGAGCCCCTCGTCAGTTGATCTGTAACTGCTTTCCCTGTTATACCCGAACTGACACCTCATCTGTCCATTCCCAGGTACATGAAATGCTGAATAAATATCTTCCCTGCAAGAAGCTGAGGCCGAAATTACAAGAGAATCCCAACAATAATAATAATAAATGAACCGGATGATTTGAAGGTCAGCGAGTGGATTCCAAACAGATTTCTGGACTAATGGATAATCTCCAGGAACATGAGGGTGGGGGCTCATTGGCGGTGGTGCGCGGGGTGGGTTTTTTTGTTTCGGGGTTATTGTGTGATTTTGTGTTTGGGATAGGGGGTTTATTGGTGGTGGTGCGTGGGGTTGGGTGTTGTGTTTCTGGATTATTATGTTATTTTGGGTTTGGCAGGGATTGAGGCTGAACCATGATTGGCGACAGCTCTTGATGTAACTCAAGAAGTATTGTTTTCTGATTTAAGACAATAAGGCGTAGAAGCAGAAGTTGGTCATTCAGCCCATCGAGGCTGCTCCGTATTTCAATGAGTTCATGCCTGACCAGATAATCCACTTTCTTGCCTTTGCCCCATACGCCTTGATTCCCTTTCTGATTAACAATCTATCTCAGCATTGAATATACTTCATTAACCGACCTCTAAAGCCCTCTGCGTAAAGAATTCCACAGATTGACTACCCTCTGAGAGAGGAAATAGCTCCTTGTCTCTGTATTAATTGCGAGGGCCCTTATTCAGAGATTATGCCCTCTGGTCCCAGACTCTCTCACAAGGGGATTCAGCTTCTCAGCATCTACACTTTCAAGACCCCTAAGATTTTGTTTTTCAATTAGATCAAATTTCATTCTTCTAATCTCCTATGAGTACAGGCACTACCCACTCCAACTCTCCTCATAAGCAAATCCCTCCATCCATGGGATCAACCTAGTGAACCTTCTCTGGACTGCCTTCAATGTCAATACATCTTTCCTTAGATCGGGGGACCAACACTGTTCATCATATTCTAGATGTGCCGTAACTAGTGCCTTGTATATTTGAGAGAATAAGATATCTGAAAATTTGGGTATTTCAACTGCTAGTTAGCGATTCAGTTAATATAAATGTTGCCCTCCTTACATTAGAAAGGGCCGCATCTAATGAGAAGCCGTTGCAAATGGATTCACTGGTGTGATTCCTGTAATGAAGGGAGGATCCTTATGGAGGAAAGGTTGGCCAGGTTGGGCCTGTACCCATTGGAGTTTAGATGAAGCAGATGAGACCTTATTAAAACAATATTCTGAGAGGATGTTTCCCCCTTGTTGTTGTGGGGGGGTGAACAGTTTCAGAATAAGGGGTTTCCCATTGAAGACGGGGATGAGGGGCAATTTCTTCTCTCAGAGGTTCGTCAGCCTGAGGAATTCTCTGTCCCCCACAGAGCAGTGGAGGCCACGTCACTGAATATATTCAAGGCTGAGTTAGATATGTTTCTCATCAACAAGGGGGTCAAAGTTTTATTGCGGCCGGGGGTGGGGGTCACAGACAAGAAAGTTGAGATGAGTCCACGAGCAGTTCATCCATGATCTTGTTGAAAGGCAGAACAGGCTCGAGGGGCTGAATGGCCTGCTCTTGCTCCTCACTCCAATGGCCCTAGGGTCTGATTGATCTATATTCTGTATTTGTGTCTAATCCGTTTGAATTCTCAAACAAAATCTTGGAGCGTTTTACCTGAAGATTTGCCTCTTGCGTTTACTTTATTGATTAATGTTTGCTGAATAAAACTGTGATATCTGACACCCAGCGTTGTGAATCCTTTTGATTTTTGAGGGCTGCTTTATCAGTGAGAGAAAGATTTGGCCCTGTTATTAGATGGGAGTAGGCCAGAATGCAACCCCTCGCTGCATGATATGGTCGTATATCCTCAGCTCCTAAGGCACACCTGCAGGTTTCATAGCCTGAATCTCCCTCTGGCCACCAGTTCCTGACGTGCACCGCCATTGCCTCATTGACCCTGCCCCCCTTACCCAGGAGAGGAAGCAGCCAGTGGCAGTCTCACCCTCAACCAATGCAGCACACATTGGTCAGCAGCCTCGTTCAACAGTTAACTGTCAATCACTTTTGCCTGAATAGTTTTTTTTTTATGACTGTAGTAGGAAACTGAGCTAGTGAGAGACTCGTTGCAGCTCAATATAAGACAGGGACTTTTAAAGAGCACAGTCAGTAATAGGCACACAGTCAGTGAGGGGCGACTGTGGCATGAATGAGACAGACACTGACTGAGTATTTTTATGAATCTGGTTCAAATTGAGAATACGAACGTTAAACCTGATAAAAGTTTAATTTTAGAATGAGATTAATTTTGGTGTAAGATTGATTCTGAACCAGAAATATCCAGTTAGACAGGCCCCTACCTTAAGAGGTAAGAGTGGAGATTTCTGATACAGAGCCAAGAGTGAGTATGTTTGGCATTTTGTTTCAATGTGAGAATTCAAATGGTAAACCTGTTTCAAGTTTAGTTTTGGTGTGAGAGTCAGTATCTGACCGAGATCTGGCAGATGTTTAAGCCAGTTAAATACTTAAACCAGCAGCTCATAAGGAGAGTGACTCATCACGGCTCAATATAAGACAGGGGCTTTTAAAGTGCACAGCTAATATGTACAAAAAATATATATGATTAATAACTATTCAATAAAATCCTTAATTATGCACATAAAGTGTTAAGCATTATGCTCTCCCTCACTACTGACCCTCCGACAGTGCCGCTGATCCCTCAATACTGAGCCTCTGACAGTGCGGCGCTCCCTCAATAATGACCCTCCAACAGTGCGGCGCTCAATGAGTACTGGCCCTCCAGTAGTGTGGCCCTCCATCACTGCTGACCCTCTTATTTTTCGGCCGTCCCTCAGTTCTGAGCCTCTGACGTTGCGGCACTCCCTCAGTACTGAGTCTCCGATAGTTTTGCACCCCCTTAGTGCTGACCCTCTGACAGTGTGGCACTCCTTCAGTGCTGACCGTCCACCCAAGTTGTAAACAACTGAGAGGAAATGACCATCTCCAACAAGAGAATGTAACCATCGCCCCTTGACATTCAATCACATTACCATCACTGAATTCCGCACTATCAACATCCTCGGTGTTACCATTGACCAGAAAATGAGCTGGACCAGTACCATATATAGTTTAGAAGCAAGAGCATTTCAAAGACTTGGAATCCTTTGGTGAGTAACTCACCTCCAGACTCCACAAAGCCTGTCCACCATCTACAAGGCACAAGTCTGGAGTGTGAGGAATACCCACCACTTGCCTGGATGAGTGCAGCAACACTCAAGAAGCTCAACAACATCCTGGACAAAGCCACCCCACTGTATTTGCACGCCATCCAAAATCATTCCATCCATCCACCGGTGACGCACATTTGTAGCAGTCTCTATACCATCTACAAGAATCACTACAGAAACTCACCAAGGCTCCTTGGACAGCACCTTCCAAACCGACAACCTCTACCATCTAGATAGACGTGGACAGCAGACACATGAGAACAACACCAAGTGGAGGGTTCACTCAAAGTCACTCATAGCCCTGAATTGGAAATGTATCGCCGTTCTCTCACTGCCACTGGGACCAAACCTTGGAACGCCATCCCTAAGCGCCCTGTGGGTGTACCTACACCACAGGGGATGCCCCGGTTCAAGATGACAGCTCACCAATAATTTATCAAGTGCAACTTGTGTTGGGGAAGAAATGTGGCATCACCAACAATTCCCACATCGAGCAAATCAATAAAACAAAGCCGATCAGGCCTGAACTCTCAGTGCAGCACTCTATCATTATTGATGCTCCCTCACTACTGACCCTCCGACAAGAGGCGCTCCCTCAGTACTGACCCTTGAAAAGGTCAGTACTCCCTCAGTAATCAACCTCCAACTGGTCAGTGTTCCCTCAGTACTGACCCTCCAACAGGTCAGTGTTCCCTCAGTACTGACACTCCAACAGCGCAGCGCTCCGGGTGTCTTGACTCTCCAACAGAGCAGCCATCCCTCAGTGCTAACCCTCGGACAGTGCGGCACTCCCTCAGTACTGACCCTCCAACAGGTCAGCGCTCCCGGAGTCCTGAATCTCCAACAGTGCAGCCCTCCCTCAGTGCTGACCCTCCGACAGTGCGGCACTCCCTCAGTACTGACCCTCCGACAGTGCTCAGGCAGGTTCGAACTGTAAGGTACTTCGATGGAATGAAGGGCGCCCTCTTATTGCGACCAAGTAACAGGTGAAGGAAATGGTGTCATTCCCGGCAGCTAAACGCCGGTTAAATATTCTGATGACACGATTCAGTCAAGATCAGAAATGCAAAAGCCTCTAACCTCACCCGAGGGGAGCCGTGTTTTCCAACAAAGTGGTCCAGCTCCTAGGTATTGGACTGGGGTGGCGATTAGTGGGGATTTGGCGGTAGTGCGGTTGGGGAAGAAGTGTTGGTTGGTGGGGTTTGGGCTGCTTGGAATTTCCCTTGTATTGATGGACAGGAAATTACGACTGTTTCTGAGGGAATTATGGACAGAGTCTGCCCTTCATTCATACCTACGAGATTTTCCTTTGAGAACAAACGATCGGGTCTGAAATATTCGACAAATCAGGGCGTGGGAGCTTGGTGTTCCAGGCAAATAACGCCAATCAGCTGTCAATATCGAGTGAATTCTAATGTGAAACTTTGACAACGTTATGTCAATTTCATCGTTAAATACAAGGCAAACAGATGGTGGTTATTAATTTTCATTGAGTGATATAAATAGGGAAAACCCCATTTCAATGTAATTAGATAAGTTCTGTTTAATGGTTTGTTCTTGATTCTGTACCTCTTGCAGATGCTGTCAATTTGTTAATTAGTTTAGAGTTAGCCAATAAAATAAAACAAAGTGTATAAATAGGGGATAGCTGCTTATTTCGGAGGAAAGCTGAGCGACTGAGCAAGTCAACAGGCTCCCTCAAGGAATAAAAGTTATGTTCTCGGTTCAGCTTCACAAGCCAGTTTGGACCCTGTCAAATACCCACTGCCACGGAAAATCACAGAGCCCCTTAGAGACGGATTTCTTCGAGCAACTCCCCGCGTTTTGGGAAACCCCAAAATCACACCACTCTTCAAAGCACCAACAAACACTACAACGGATGCAGAAAAGTTTGCGATCGTTTTGCCTCCCAACCCATCAGACGGATGTTGGACATTGGTGGGAATGATGGAGCAGATCCAGGCCCAGCATCCACACAGATGGTGGACAATGGTGGGTATGATGGAGCAGATGCTAGCCCAGCCCCCACACAGATGGTGGACAATGGTGGGTATGATGTAGCAGATGCCAGCCAGCAGTCCCTCAGTGACTCTGCATCATTCGCTGGAAGATCAGGTGGAGGCGGATTGTGTTCTCCTCGCAGATGGCCGGAACTTCGCCCCGCAGGCCTTGTTGTACCAGGGCTGCAGCCTCATTAGGCCAGAGTTTTCACTCACCTTCTACGTCCTGGTGAATGCGTTTTCCGGCTGTCCCGGCCCACAGACTGTTCCCAGGGCAAAGCAAAACCAAAACAAATTTAAACCAGAAAACGGTCAGTGCTCGCCTGGCGGGATTGAGATCCTTCACCTCATCTGAGCAGAAACAACCGATAACCAGCCCGGCCCGTTCAAATCGAACAACTCAACCAATGACTCTCTGCCTAACCCAGTCTGACACCTGACCCTCTGGCCCTCATATAACCTCTGACCTTCAAGTGTCCTCTGTTCTCTTGACCCAGGCTTAGCTATGCTCCCTTGATCCAGTGCCTAGCCCTGTTACCCCTGACACTGTATCAGAGCCCTGGCTCCCTGCCTAACCCTTCACACTCTGCCTAATCCCCCTCACATCTACCCAATCCCTGACTTTCAGCCTAAACCCTTACCCTTCCCACCCTCTGTTTCACCTCAACAATTTGCCTAACCTCAGCCATTTGCCTAAACCCCGACCCTCTGCCTAACCCCATACCCCGTGCCCAACCCCTGAAGCACTGTGCGAACCATGAGCCCCTGCACAAACCCTGGCCCCCTGCCTAAACCTGATCCCCTGAGCTTCATGTAACCTTTGACCTTCAAGCTGGCCTTTGATCCCCTGACCGAGTCTGACCTCTGCTCCCTGGAACACGCATCTCACCTTGATTCTCACGACCTTCTGAATAATCCCTCACCCTCTAATAAGCCTTTCTCCTCCCACCCACTGAGTAGCCGCAGACCCTCAGCCTATCACCTTCTCTGTCACTCCTCGGTCAATCCCATCTCCAAACCACCCCCCCCCCCCCACCCCTACCCACTCCCGGGCCCACCGTTAATACAACCTTGGGACTGACACTTTGCCAACCCGGCCGCTGACGCAGTCTTTTACTCACGTTATCCCATCCATGTCCTTCGTCCCATCCACCCATATCCAGCTCCCTTCAGTGCCCGAGTTGGTCATTCCGATCCAATAGGAGGCTTCTTTAGCTTGCTCAAAGAGGAAATTCTGTCGAAGAGAGACAGCATCATTAGTGTGCATCGGGGTAAACAGGAAATGTGTTAAGGGGAGAAATGGGGTGAAGGGGAAACTGGGGAAAGATGAGAATCGTGTGAAAGGGTGCGGAAAACAAGTTGAAGAGCTTTGGACATAAGAAAGGAGCTTACAGACGGGATAGTCACTCGCAAGGATGGAGTGGGAAGGAGGAGTCAAGGTTGATTTTAAGAACAGGGCTGATGACGGCAGGGTTGAAGGAGAGTCGGACAGCGCCTGAGGAGAGGGGGCTGTTGACTCTAATGCCTAAAATGGGGGGCGGGGGAGGAGAAGTTCGGTCTGGTGGCCGTTCACGTGATTTTGCAGAGGTACGCACTACATTTATATGGACGGCCCCTGAAGGAACTAGGTTCTGATTCCTGGTATGATAGAGAAAACAGCTGGGCCTCGGTAAATGATCACGTGAGCAGTTGGTCTGGGAAATGAACAACAGGGAAACAAAGGGTCAACAATGGAAATTTGGATGCTAGAGGTGGCTCTCAGTTTAAGCAGTTGAGTTTGAGAGTCTTGAACAAGCTGGAGTGGAGGAAAGATCTCTCCAGCAGATTTCAATTTACGTTCTGGCTGCGTGTAAAGAGAGTTCAAAACCTTGTTAATTGAAGGACTCTTATTGGCAGCGAATTGAACTTCGGATAGAGCCAAGCTGAGGATTGTGTTTGTGTGTGTGTTTGAGATAGAGAGAGTTTGACATACAAACCTCAAGAGTGATGGAATATTAGAGCCACGAAAGTCCTAACCCAAGTTGGCTACGCTGAAGGCCCCAGAAGCGTCCATGTCAAATGCGATGTTTGCAAACGTGGGGCAGTGGAGGAGATTTAAAAGGACCACCTTGTTGGAAATAGTTGGAAGATCTCAGCCCATGTACAAATCTGTATCTAAGAGAGAACATGAGGGGAGATAAGAGAGAATGATGTGAGTTCAGAGCTTGGGCGGTGTTGGGAGTTGGTAGGCGGTCTTAGAGAAAGTTTGGCCAGGCGGGCTAACGGAAGGGAAGAGAGACTCAGCAGATTCAAATGATTGGATAGATTCAATCTTAGTGACAAGTGAGTGTGAGTGGCGCAGGCCCTTCCGGTTGGAGGTAAGGGGAGAGGGGATACATTCTACCTGCACCTGGTCATGTTTGGCGATGGCCAGGTGTCCCTGCTTGCTTGAGCACAGGTCCATGCTCTGCTCCCAGATAAGTCTGGTATTAGTTAACAGGAAGCAGCTTCGTGAGTATTGGAGCCAGCCAGGATCACAGATCCTCGGGGGGCATTCTGCATTCAGAGAGGGAAAAAGTCCAATCGCTCAGGCAGCTATACTAATCTAGTAACGTACAGAGTGCTCTGTAAATGGTGAAACTCCTCACCCATCCCCCCAAAACTCTGGGACTCCTACCCCATCACCCCAAACTGTGGGGATCCTCAAACCCTCTCCTAACAAGTGGGACACATTACCTCACCCTCCTGCCCAAACTTTGGGACTCTTCACTCCCCCTTCAAACTGTGGGACTGCTCAACCTTCCCTGATCAAAACGGTAGAACTCTTGACCCCTCCGCCCCACAAAATTGTGCAATTCCTCAGTATGTTAACACCCCCCACCCAAACTGTGGGATTCCTCACCCCCTCCCTAAACGTTGCAAAACATGCAGCCCCCAAACCTCCTGAAAAATGCGGGACTCCTCATAGGCCATCATCACCCCCCACTCAAACTGTACGACTTCTCACATTTCCAAATGGACTTGAGGGACTGATTGAGCCTCCTCCTGTTCCTGTGTAACATGCTCGAGGAGCGGGCTGAATGGACCTCGTCCATTTCCTATCTAACAGGCTCGAGAGTGTGTGGTGGTGAATTGAACGAGCTTCATCCTCTATCTCACTACGCTCCTCGTCAGAGGCGACTAGGACAGATGCTCACCATACTTCTCGCAGAACAGGTGCAGCCAGTGCTCGGTAATGCTTTGGAAGCGTGTACAATCCAATTGCTCTTTCAGCTTGGCCTGCTGTTGGAGGTTGAGGAAGCTCTCGGTGGTTTTCTGCAGACTGTCCCGGACAATGTGAAAATCGTCTGAGGCACCCACCTCTTGTGGAGACGAAGTAAGAGAAAAAGAGAGAGCTGTGTCATTGGTCAGTCTACACCGCACTGGGATATTGCCCTTCCCACACAGACTGGGCTTAGGACCAGTAATTGAAATCCTCCTTACCCCGAAGAGCACGCTTCACCAATGCTGAACGAATCCCAGATTGTCAAGTCTGTCTGGTCGACAGGGGAGAAGATGTATTATGGAACAGACGGTGGTAAAGGCTGAATTGTTCAAATCCCAGAGGGAAACTGGAAGTAACTGTTATAACCCACTTTCGCAGTTTGTATGTTTCGAAGGGCAGGCTTTGAATTCAGCAGGAAAAAGCCACCGAGTCTCAAGGACGTTTTTTAGAAAACTAAATTAAACATTCATTGATGCAACAATGATTGTAAACACGTATGTACGTCCAAACATTACTACTATATTTACTGCAAAATTCCCCTAAATAACCTGACTGTGAGTTAGACCCCCGGTAAGGCAACAGTAAATCTCCTAGATTTAATCAGATACCTGGCAAAGCACACTTTGGTCAGTCAAATTCAAAATGAGTTTCTTTCAGCTCTGGGTCGTTGCAGGCAGCAGCTTGAGGCTTCTCACACATGTTGGATCTTACACTTCCTCTACCGTACACACAATCCCCTTTCTCCTTTATACACATCTTTCTCTTTGAATGTAAATTTCCCTTTGTATCACTAGGCTTTTAACTTTACCTCTTCTAATAATAACATCCTTTCATCCCACCAATTCTATTCGTAAGCTGATAAAAATAAACAGATCATTTGGTGTCTTCTAGCTAGGTGCAGGATTTCACCCATTCGTTTGTGTGGTTTACATAAAAATACAAACTGTCCCTTTGATGTTTATAAACTTCCCCATGTTTATCTAATTACCATTTCAAACCTACTTCTTCTGCACATCGAAGCCTCCAGAGCAGCCGGCTTTAATGCACACGCACATACACACACACAGACACAGACACCACTAAACACGGTTCTAGAAAAATAATTTCCAACCACATTACTGACATAAATCTCTTCGTGACAGATGACGGTGTCATGGTAACGCCCCTCGACCAGCAATTCAGGCTATTGCTCAGGAACCATAGGTTCAAATCCCATCACAGCAACCGATGGAATTTAAATTTAATTAATAAAATCTCAAATTGAAAGCTGCTCTCAGTAATGGTGACCATGAAAGGACCATCGATTGGAGTAAAAACAAAGTTGGTTCATTATTGTCCATTTACCAGCATTAGGAAATACGCCTTCCATACCCACGGTCGGGTCTCCAAGTGAATCCAGACCCGCAGCAATGTGGTTGAGTCTTATTTAACCCCAAGGGCAATAAGGTACGGGCAATAAGTACATGATTCAGTCAGAAAAAGACTGACATTTCAGGTAGGCCTCGCTGCATTGCCATGCATTTTTTTCTAGTTTGTTTAGCTAGAGTTGCGTCAGAAAAATAATCTTTGAAACCAACATTAATTAAAGAACATATGAATTTGGAGCAGGTGTTGGCCTTTCGGCCCCTCTAGCTTGCTCCGCCTTTCAGGGAGATCATGGCTGATCTGATTGTGGTCTTAACTCCACTTTCCAGTCTCTTCCCCCCAATAACATTCGACTCCATCGTCGGTCAAACCCCGAACTCAGCCTGAAATATATTCGGTGACCACACCTCCACTGCTCTGTGGGGGAGAGTATTCCACAGACTGACGGCTCTCTGAGAGAAGAAATTCCTGCTCATCTCCACCTTCAATGGGAGACCCCCTTATTCTGAAAAAGTGCCCCCCCCCACCCCGAGAGGGAAACATCCTCTCAGCATCCACCCTGTCGAGGCCTCCTCAGGATCTGATATGTTTCAAAAGATTGACTTTCATTCTACTCAATTCTAAGAGGGGACATGACAGAATGATTTCTGAAAGGATGTTTCGCATCGTTGGAGAGACCAGAATGCGGGCGGCCGTGGTGGAGGCACAGTTTATAAATAAGGGTTCTCACATTTCAGATGGAGATGAGGAGGAATTTCTTCTCTCAGAGTGTTGTGAGCTTTTGGAACTCACTTCCCCAGAGTGCGATAGAGGCTGGGTCACGGAATATTGTTTCTTGCGGCTGAGGAAGATAGATTCTTGACTAACGAGGGATCCAAAGGTTATTGCGGGTCTGGAAGGCAGAATGTGGAGTTGAGACCACAGTCAGATCACGGCCTCATTTAATGACGGAGCAGGCTCTATGGGCCGAAAGGCCTCCTCATGCTCCTAATTCATATATTGATCGGAAGCTCCAATGAGTACTGGCCCAATCATTTGTTTGCAGGCCCTTAAGGCTGTGCAAGTTTCATCTAAATACCTTTAACGGCCAACGTGCTTGGAGATGATAAGTCATTCATTCCATTTCAATAATCTCTTACTGTGCCCCTATATTCCCCACGAACAGACCCCCCTTTCGGCTCTTGGCCTAGCCCAAGGTAGCCGACGACAGTGGTGCTCTCCGCCAGGTATCAAGCTTTGACACGTAAAAAATAATGGTCGGAACATCTGCATCATCTGGTCCTTTAATTTAAACATCTGACTTGCCAAATTCCTTGTCGACATGTTAAAACCCCGCAGCGACACCTTTTTTGTGACTTCCGGGTGTGATGAATCAAGTATGTTAGATATATCATTAATATCAGCTGAAGTATAACTGGGGCATGGGAGGTAATCCGAATCCAGGGGTGTGTTTGAACAATTGACTCCCAGTTCCACAGGTCCTCCCACTATGTGGAATAATCTATTTGCTCGATATCCTCCTTTAAGGCTGTAACCTGTTGCTGCAGTGGATAGTAAGTTCTGTATATCTGCTGAGCCTGTCTCCGAATTCTGGTTAGGTGCTCGGGTAATAGGGGAATTTCATGGTCCAACTGATTCAAATACTGTGTTAGGTTCTCCTTAAGGATTTCCATGACCTGAACAGGAGCCGTTCCTCTCTTGTATATTTCGAGCAGATCCACTTTCCCTACCATTGCCGGCGTCTGTGTGTAGAGGCACACTGAATGTTTATGGATGGGGCATATCCGGTTGTTCCCATATTGGATCTTCTGCTGCCACGTGGCAATACATTATCTCCCATTCCCCGTGTAGGTAACATGGGTCGGTTCTTTTGCAGACCATATAATTTCCATTGCACAGTTTTTTTTTGCTGCTCTAAATCGTCACTTACCTTCATCTTTCTCATATATTTGGTGTGGATACTAATGCGGTGGCCTCTATCCTACACTCTTCTAATGTGGTGCTCACTATTTTCCCTTCTACGTCTATTGCATATGATGGAATGTCATGTTACCTAATATCGCAATCCCCCCGTAAAACCCCAATATATTCTACTCTACATAATGCTCTGTCCGGTGCTGACATAGGTATGACAGGGATTATTAATACAATGCCTATCAGAATATTGCTTTACTCTAGACATTCAACATACTTTCCATATACGCTTGTTAAACTTTTGAGCTGGCAACCGGTCAAGTCATGAATCTTGTGTCATGAAAGATTAAATAAATGCTCATTAGTTTCCCATAAAGGAAATACCCCTTCATTAATCGGTCTTATATTCTCTCGGGCTTGTTTCAGTTCCCAGGATCCTTGTGTTTTGGAAAGATCATTCCTGCCTGCTTCGTCTTAATTATGTTCCCCTATGTTAATCAGTTTGTTGATAGTCCCCGCATTATCTTCGAGCACGGTAGTCAGGTTTTGCATTAACTGTGTCATGTCCTGGTCTCTATTTAATTGGGTGTTATGAGCCCCCTGTCCCCGTTCTAAGATTTCCTTAAGCTTTGAGCTCAAGTTTCGGACCTTCTGGCCAACAGTTGCCAGGTTCTGAATCAGCCACTGATGCCCCTATATTGAATATCGTAGCGGCATCATTTATCAGGCTGCGCTTAACTCGGTTTCCTCCCAAGCCTGATCGCATTCCACCGTGGAACTAAGATGCATCAGTCATCAACTGGTGAATGAGAGCAGTATATAGTTCTCGAACATGGGTCGAGCACCACTCGGGCAGGGCAATTCCGGATATGTTCAAGACTGCGGGTACCAGCTCTTGGTTTACATTATCATCAAAAAACTTCTGATTAACCAGTCGGTCCTGGATGCATAGTTGGACAAGATGGGTCAGTCGTTATGCTTTGATGGGTTTCAATTATCTCTACTCGGGCTGTGGAAGTAGACGTGGGAGGTGGTTGGATAGTGACGGACCTCCCACGCCTGATCTGAAGCAAACCCTTAATAGAATTAGAAAGCACTTGTTTTCCTACTGTTACATTTATCATTCCCCGTTGTCTGTCACATTTGTCACTGTCCGTGCTGTATCATAGTTCCTCCTGCGGTGTGGAATGAGCAGTGATGGTCCTCGACCTTGTTGCCAGTACTGATACGCCCAGGGCCATTATCGTGGATCTGTGGAGACATTAACATCAGCTCTCGTTGTCCGGGTTACTGCTTGGTCAATTGTCAGGTATCTTTAACTGTGTGTAAAGCCTCCATTTACTTCCCGTTCTCATATCTACAAGTGCGCATGTATCACCGGTCATTATTACTTCGTATGGCCCATGCCACTGTGGGCAAACCCTGTTCGCTCCGGGCTCACCTTGACCATCACCGTATTCCCCACTTGGTCCATTGTTGCTCATTGGATTTGCCTGTTTCCGTTTCCTTAATCACTTGTCGGTCTCTAACATCCTTTCCTAACTCATGCAAATGCTGACATATTTCCCTCACAGAATCACGCATCATTCCTTTTAGTGGTCCTACACCTCCCAATCCTGCTACGATTCCCTCGAGTAACTGCATTGCTTTGCTTATCATTATTCCTAATGGATCCTGCTTGGGGAAGCCCTAAGGCGCATTAGAATATTAAGCCGCTCTCTATCTCTTCAATTGCTTTTGCGATTAATGTGTTTTTTTAAGTTCAGTTCATCCTTTCCGCCATCCCGAGCTCTGTGGCTGGTAAGGAATTTCTGTTTATATATAAATTTATACATTTCTTTAATGACTCTTCCTGTGAAATGATTTCCCTAACCTGAATCCATCCAGATAGGCACCCTCCACTCCTTCAACTCTACTGTCTCCTGCTGTTTTCCCACGTCGGACCTCAATTCCTTAAACTGCCGATATAACTCTACAATACACCTTGTTATCCCATTTTTCCAGGTTTCCCTTTACCTCTATCCATCTTGAGGTAAATTGTTGTTAGGTATTAATTCTCCTTACATTTCAATTCCTGAACAACAGGTTCCACATCGTTTTGCCTCTAAGTTCTTTTTTCCCCTGACCATGGTCATCATAAGATTGTTTTGAGGTCAGTTTCTCTATTGTCTTGATCTTTTAAAATGTTTCCTTGCTCTTTAGGCCGTATTAGCTATTCCGTGTCAACGAAGATCTCTGCCTCCAGATTTTGCTTATCTCCCCTGTGCAGTTCCAATGTTTCAGCTGATGGCCTGATTATCAAATTCAGTTCCCTTAAAACAGTTTGTATATTGTGTCCTCTTTCCCTAACTCTTTCTTCTACTTGCCTCATACCATTTTACACATACAAAAGACTACAATCTTATCTTGCTCAGATGTGTGAAGGAATGTAAAATCCAGTAAACTATTCTCATAACAGTTTTAAAACAGAAATCGGGCATTGACATGTTTTGCTTACTTATCTTCTTCTCAAACAACATTTTATTGTCCCAAAAGGAACCCAATAAATTGTGTCTGTTTCTTTAAGAAATGAACAGAATCATTAACTCGGCTAAAAATTGTATTTCTGCCAAACTTTGTCACGGTCTTGAGCTTAGCTTCATATGTTGGGAAAGGACTTAAAAATACGAAAGCCTGCAGCAATTGAATCAGTGCCAATTGTTGTCGAACCTTTTAAACTTAAAAATCCCTTTTGAAAAAGTATCAGGAACCAAACCTCAAATTTTAAACTTAATAAGAAACGTAATTTAAACTATCAAATATAAAAAAAAACTATTTTGCATGTGTAATGATTTATATCCTGATTGGAATTCCCAAATGTTTATCGACACGTTCTTTACCTATAGATAGCATCCTCGGTATTCAAAGTAACCTGTTAAATTACAATGCACTTTACATCCCAATATTGTCCCAAATTCAAATTACATTGCTGTTGAAATGCAGATTTCCGTTAATACTTAATTCATCTCTTCAAAAGAAACTCATTTTTGCGATTGGAACCACTTAGACTGTGTGTTTATGCCATTTGGTTTCCCTAGAATCGTTTTGAATTTCAGGTAATCCTTTTTTTCCCCTCATAATTTTAGAACACCAACTCGTATGTGTCAATCCGAATCAGATTGGAAGTTGGTGATACTAGTCTGCAAGGGGCTGGTGCAAATGTGGGTTTATCTAACCCTGTTTAGCTTTATGTGACCTTGAAATTGCGATTTTTCTTTGCCAGAAATCTCATTTCAAACCTCAGACTTTTCATTGTTTCAGTGTACTATTCGTTTAATTTAATGGGGCTTTCAACGCTAAAGTGCTGAACTACACACTGAAATAACAATTTACGGAAGAAATCACATTCAAGCTCACATACAAGTGCTTCTTGCCCACAAACAAACATATGTTTAGAGGTATGTATTTATATTCATATATCCTTAACATGACTTTAAACTCTTATATTCTAAACGAAACTTAAAATAGCAGTGGGGCAAATAAAGGGATCTTGAAGGCTTCACCTTTAGGGACCACCAAACTGACGAAAGCTCACATTTCCCCTGCTCCAGCCTGTCAGTGCTTATTCACTCCCTAGGGGTACACCCTTTTCTCCCTTTCTCTCTCTTTCTAACTTCAGCACAAGCAGCTCTTGTAACTTAGATCAATTATACAAGGTAAGATTAACTATCGCGCCTTTCTTTGCATTATCCTTTTAATTCTACGCATCAATGCTTTTGTTCTCCGATGGTTCCCTGTGGATTCCACTCCACTTTCTGAATTTCTGTGATTCGCCTTGAATGTTGTTCCGCTATGAACCTCGTAATGGAGTCTGCGGTTCCCCAGTCGAGTTCCATAGCACTATTCTGTTTTGCTGACGACCTTCAGTTCTTATATCCCCGACTGTCTTGGCACGTTACGTTCCCACCGCCCTAATAAGTTAGCTATTTGAGGTATATGCGGTCTAATTGATTAACTGGGGTCTGCCTGCGCAGCTTCGGCTAAGGTTGTATCAAAAACCATATCCCGCCAGCGCGGCTCTGCCTCCTCTCAACTGGGGTCTGTGGTGCGCGGCTTCGGCTAAGGTTGTATCAAAAACCATATCCCGCCAGCGCGGCTCTGCCTCCTCTCAACTGGGGTCTGTGGTGCGCGGCTGCGGCTGAGGTTGAATGTCTAACCCTAGCCCACCTGCGCCGTTCTGCCTCCTATCGGCGCCTCCTATCTCCTGTCCTGAGTCTTCCTCCCGATTATTTTGATACTTGGCCGGACCGTTCTCGGGTAGGCTTACTGCACTAATTAAACGTAGTAAATGAATTAGACTCGCCCACTTTGCAGAACCCTCCCGAGGATCGGATCTGAGTATCTGCCGACTGCCACACTGTTGTGTTTACTTTGACAAACGGACCACAGGGAGCTCAGGTATTGGTCGCCATCGTTTATTCGAGCAATTGCAAGGACAGAACCATCTCAAAGCAGTTTGAGATCGCACTCTGCTAAATTACAAGTGTTCAACACATTTATACATTACTGGTCACGTACAAGAACAGTTTCCAGATTCCGATCTCATCAACATATAGATTCACATTAAACAGACATCTCTGGTAACAGGTACATGCATCGTATGTCCCTATTTTTTCACCCAGGCAGAAACCTTGCCTCCTACATAACATGAATATCTATCTACAATGTTTGCATTCTATCAAGGCAGTTTCCAACTAGTGTCATCTGACCTTCAGCCCCCCTCAGGTCAGGTGACGTCGTATCTCATAGAGCATTGTATAGTATCTAATGCTTGATTCCACAACAACAATCAGCTATTAGCATGCTGTTTGTGTTTATTTTAATTAAAAAAATATTTAGCTCAATGCACCTCAAGTGCACCAGGTCTTATCTATTCCTTCTCACTGTTTTGATTTCCCGGTTGTATTTTACTCATGTGTGTGTGTCTGTGCTTTTCCTTTCACAAACCTTCCAATGGATATTCTGAATCGTGACCGAGGTGACTATGAAGGAGAAGGGGAATTCTCCAGCTCTCTGTCACCATCATCCCTTGGATAGTGTTCAGGGCTCTTAGGCTTTGCTAGGTTATCTGTTGCTACACTGTTGTCTTCTGGTTCTTGAACTGAAGCTTCACTCTCTGGTTCAGAGCAAGGTTGAGTTTCATTCGTTTTCCGTAAGAATTTCCGGCATCTCCTGCGCTGTTGTAGTTTGGGGTCTGCAAATTTCAGGCACTGAAATTATTAAGGAACCTTTAATCACATTAGACCTTAACTTCCTCCAGCCCAAGGAACTAATAGGGCCCAAAATGTTAACATGGACCTTGAAACTAACACAGAGTATATGAGTAATGTAGACACTGAAATCTAGAAAGCCGATGACACAAGTGTGTCGCTGAAATAATACAGACAAGGAAATGATATGGACCATGCAATTAATACCGGTCCAGAAACTCAGAGAGCCACTGAATCGCTTACAGGACATGGATCTAATACAGCTACTTAAACTAGCACAGGCACCTAAACCAACACAGATTTAAACTAATATACTCCATGTTAGGAAATAGAGATAGTTTAAGCATGTTATATTTTAATTTGTGGTGGTTAGGATGAGTTTTAGCATTAAAGTTTAATTTTGATATGTATTTCTGTATCTGTGTGTTTTAATGAGGTCAAATAGAAGTTTAGTTACACTTTAAAAGGTTGCTTGAATTTCAAACCTGGAGTTTATGACTGCTCTAAATTAAAGTTAGAGACAGAAGATTAGAAAAACAATCCTGTTGTGTAGCAACAGACAGCCAGCTAGACAGGATCCTCCCACAGACATACACACAGAAGTAAACAAACAGTAGTTTTTAGTTCACTTGAAGCCAGGACCCCAGAGAGACTGGGCACCGGGAGAGGGAGCTGCAGATTCCCCAGAAGAACAAAATTGTACCAAGCAACAGTAAAATCCACAAAAGCCGGGAGAGTGAATGGCTAAAAGAGCAAAGGAGAAGTTATAGCCAAAGGAACTTGTGGAACCAACGAAAATGACCTATTAATCACAGTTAAGAGTGAGGGGCAGAGAGAAAGTTTCCAAGCTTTAGTTTTAAACCGTGAGGAATTTGCAAAAAACAACAAGTTTCAAAGGGACAACTGAAGGTGTGTAAATCTTTGCTATGAGCATGTGAAGCAGTGATGTACTGTTAAAGTTGAGCTTGTGAGAGAGAGGGCATGGAAGACAGCTTGAAAGCATGTGGTGACCAAGGGCAGAGGAACATCGAAAGTATTGTTCTAAGCCCTGGAGGTGAACCCTTGTTGAAGGCTTCTGAGAGAAAAAAGCCAATTTGGGAGAAGATTCCAAGGCGAGCGATTGGAAATTGAAGATGGGAAACCCTCGTCAAAAGGACAGAATTCAGTGAGACTAGTTGGCTCACGCAGTAACAAGTGTCTGGAGGGAGTTGAAGAGAGAACCATAGCATCTGGTTGAGAAACCATCTATCAGATGAGGACAGAGTGTGGTCTGCCTGACCACAGGGCGCCTTAGGTTTACATGGACTGAGTAATTACTGTGGACATTAAAGCATAAGATAGTTTTTTTTAACTTCTGTTATCCTCATAAATCTATAGAAATCTTAAAGCTATAGTTGTGGGTGAAGGTGTAGTGTAGTATGGTTCATCTTTTCTTGTTGAATAAATGTTTCATTCAATTGTTGAATGATGATCAACTGGCTACTGTGTCTCTGTTTAGTAGCTACTCTCCACAAATCGAAACAAACAATTAAATTACGATCGATCAATCTGGGCTCCACACTGGAATCACGCTTATCCAGGGGAAACCTTGGCAAGGGATCATAACACACCCTGATATGAATACCAAGCATTTACCTAAATCAGAACCTGAATGTAAAACAGACACTGATCCAAGTATAGGGTCTGAAAACTAGGACACGAACTCTGAGCCCGAAACAGATTCTGAAACTATTGCAGCCTCTGTAACAAATACAGAGCTTCAGCACAGATCCATATATCTCCTCATTCCCCCATTAATCTCATACAAACCCTGCCCCAGGGCAACTTGCATATTCCCCCCAACTTTGCCCTGTAAACGTAAACCTCCTTCATTTTCCGAGGTATATCAACAACCTCCCCAGTGCACATCGCAGAACAACCCCTCTCCTGGTGTAGCTGGTACATTTATCCTTGCCCCTCTATACCTGCTATATCAACCTCCCTAGCACTGACTCCGAAATGAAACGCTCCTCCCTGCTGCTCCCGTGTACCTGGTCTATTCCCCACCAGGACCGAGTATGTACCTTGTATATCACACTGCTCCATTCCTACAGCTGCTATATCTCTCACTTTCCAAGATTCAACTGCAATATCCACACCGCCCCCCACCTTCGCGCTCTCCCAGAGAGCACCTCCTGCCCCCGCCTATCTGGTCTACATCTAACAATGCGTGTACCTCCTCAGTCTACCTCCTGGCCCCGGTGAACTGGGTATACACCCCCAACCATAATGCAGCATGTATATCGGCCTTCTCACTGGGTTTCATGGACATCCTCCCACCCAGTGAAGCTGGTGCACCTCCCCCTACGCGAATAACTGTGACATCAACACTCCTCCCATGTCCCTGTGACATCAGCGCCTGCCTGCTCGTGTTCTGGTTGGACTCCATTCCTGGTTTCTATGGATACCATACTTGGAGGGGCAGCTTATGACCACGTGGCCGTGAGGGGCTGTTCCACTCTGCTTCAAAAGGTGAGCACTCAACACATATCCACACCCACTATCTCACTGCAACAACAGGCCCCGCCGAAAAGTGACATCACAATGGCCGTGGCCGATACCTCGCTGACAAAGGTAGAACAGGCTCCGCCCCCGCTCTGAAAATGAGGCTACAGACCGCGCCCCATTCTGAGAATGCAGCAACAATCCCCGCCCCCGTTCTGAGAATGGAGCAACAGGCCCCGCCCCCGCTCTGACCATGAGCAACAGACCGAGTCCCCGCTCTGACAATTCAGCAACAGGCTCCACCCTGCTCTAAAATTGAGGTAACATGCCCCGCCCCCTCTGACAAGAGAGCAACAGGCCACGCCTGCGATTGAAGGAATGCATGCCCAACCTCTGCTGGCAGCTCATCGCCATTATTGCTCTTTGCCAGACAAAGAGAAGTTCAGTTACTGCATGTCTGCATCTGGAAACAGATTAATGAAGTGTGAATATTTAACATTACAATAAGGGATTGAAGTTTGCAGCAGGGTGCACAGTTCACTCGGGTGGGGCATTCGCTCTTCTACCAACTGACCCTGTACATGAACTCTCTCCTCATTCTCCATTGGAGATATTGGCTGGAGATGGTAGTTTGTGAATATTCCAGACAGCAATGTGCACATTCGATACAGTTATCAGACACTAATCCCATTCAGAATGGGAGTAGATGAACTTTGCTGTGCTCTGTAATTCCTCTGCAATATATTGTCAATGTTTAACCCGACACATTGCATCTTGCTAAAAGTTTCTATTTGTTTCCAAGATCGTTTTCTCAATTCCTCACACTGATTATTTGGCTGTAGAAAATATATTGAAAACACAAACAATATATGGGACGGAATTTATTGTCACATTTATTTTTATAATAATCACCCAGTGATGCAGCTGTTCACACACCCCAGTACACTATCTTCCTGCTATGTTTCACTCTGCCCCAGAAAAGTTCAGTCGAAGCAAGTTCGCGCAGTGTACCTGGTTTGACATCCCCACTTCCTTTTCATATTTCTCTGCAGGCCGACGGTGGCATTACCCCCACTCCCCCACCCCCATTCCATCCAGGCTCCAATTTTTTAGGGCCCAAAAGGGAGGCAGCGGACGCCAGGATTGGGATTAGGCTACGCAAATGATGACAGGCGCTAGATTGGCTCTGTCCCCATAGAGGGAGCGCACTTCCCATTTTGCAACCACAGTCAGAGACCTCGCTCGCCACCCACCAACACCCTCCCACCTCTGTCAAAAGAGCCAGAGGTAATGCCTCGCTCTACCACTTCAGCGACATGCCCTGCCCCTCACTGACACCACAGCGCTAGGCTCCATTCGCTCTTCGTTTCCTCTGCAAAGCCACGAGCCTCATTGTCCCCATGGCCGCAGGGACCTCCCCGCTCTCTAACCATAGTCACAGTATCCATCATCCTCTCTGTAACCAGGGCGATAGGCAGCAGCCCGCTCTGCCGTGACAGAGAAACGTCCTGGCCCCACCTTTTACAATGGGGACATGGCTGGTCCCCACTATGACACAACAGAGGCAGCTTACCGCCCCGCTGGAAGAGTGATATCAAATGGAAGAAAAGTAGAAACACTCACAGTTTAATTTCTTCAAATCATCGAAAGCATCGAGGAATTGGAGTAAAGGGATATTTCAACACATTCACCAACTCTCCCTGAACTTAGTCCGGGTCACAGCGTAAATCCCAGAGTTTGTGCAGCAGCTCAGGAGCTGCAGCATGAAGCCCAATTCCCGCACATAGTTATCCATCCATACAGAATAAGCCTCCATATAAATCATTCGCCTGCAGATAGAATACACCATTGACATCGCCCAAAACAGAATGAAATTGGCCGAGATAACAAACAGTAAAATGATGGATTTCCTCCAACTCTCCATCTCTGGGTCTCTGGGACTCTCTCCACTGCTGTGAGCCCGGAGTCTCCTGCGGGCTCTGCTGCTCATTGAAATGTGTCTGACGGTGAGAACATTGAGCAGCAGAATCAGGATGAATGAGACACAGGGAGTAAGAATGTCATGGAGGAATTTGATGATTATCCACACCGGATTATCCTGAACTGTGAATGTTACAATACAAAAACAGGATTTGTTCCTCAGCGTATTCAAACCTGTTAGCATTAAATACCAGAAAATATTCTTTATGAAGCTCAGCACGGTCACTGATCCTAGAACCACAGCCGCCGTTGTCTCTGTGCAATATTTACCATTTAGCTTCTGGCAACAAATGGCCACAAACCGATCAAATGTGAAAGTGACCGTGAACCAGAAAGAACAGTCAGAGGCTGCATAAAGCAGGACGGCATGGATATTACACTCATGCATGGCCCGCATGAAATTAAAATGTTCCCAATAAACAATTGGAATGTGTCTCAATATCAGGTCCAAGTTAATGAACGGTACCATGGACACCAGGTAGCGAGTGACACAGTTGGAGAGACCACAATTTCCGTGAGTTAAGATCACAATTGTCACGACGTTCGCTGTAGGAAAGAGAGAAAACAGTGGAATTATGCATCAAGATTAAAGGAAAAATAATACAGCTTGGCTGAAGGTGCTGAATTGATCCATGATATTGTTGCATCCAGTGAATTATTGAAATTACTGTACATGCGACAATAACTTGAAATGTCTGTGATATGGTGGAAGACAGCAGATATTAAAGAGGAATACATATGATACTGACATTTCAGAACAAGATGTTAATCATTGAACTGTCGCCCCTGCTCTCTTGGACTAGTTTAGACAAATTTGCAACCTCAAAACAACTCTAATTTTGGTGAAGAAGATTAATGCAGTTAAACATGGCTTATAAAATTGATCGTCGGACACAATCAGACTTACAAGGGACGCCAATAATACCGAGGATCGGATAGGAAAATGGCAGAATAAGCTGGATTGCCCAATAGATCCGGTAATTTAATGGCATTCTATTATAATATGCGGAAATCTCATAAAGTGCTTCCGATAAACTCCTGCTTATTGTTGTAACATTCCAATATGTTGTTCTCAGGTTCTAATCCATTGTTTTAACTTTCCAATCCATTGCTCTCAGATTCTGAGATCGCCTCTCACTCTCTTGCAATTGTAGTTCCCTGTTAGTGACAGGCCCAGGCTCGCGCTGACAATGTCAGGTAACGCCTTGAAGGGACTCCCTGATAAACATGAGTGGGAAGCTCTCCAACTAGATAATTAGGGTCCATGGAGACTGGCATTAATTCCTACCACAGAACAAACAGCTTCACATAACCCTTTCAATACAATTATACTTGCACCAATCTAAAGGGGTGAAGTTGAGATGTACGATGGCTTTAGAGGGACGGAATATTGTAAATAGAAGAGTGTAAGGTAGACACATTTTGGAGCTGCCCAACAATAAGTTCGGCAGATATAAGCAAATCATTGAAGAAAGTAGAACAAGCTTTTTAGTGCATTAAAACAAAAATTCGTGTTTATTGATCAAGAGAATCAGAGTTTACAAAAATATGAAATTCAGGCAAAGGATGCATAAATCATAAAGCCTTGGTGAGGCTTGGTGAGTATAATGCCTAATTCTGTTGTGTGCATTTCTGGAAGGATGTTATAGTCTTGGAGAGGGCGCAGAGGAATGTTACTGGAACTGAAAGAGGGCTGAGGGATTTGAATTGCGTGGAGACACTGCAGAAGCTGTGGTTGTTTTCCTTCGAGCAGATCAGGCAAAGGGGAGGTTTAATAGTGTGATTTAAACTCACGATGGGTTTTGATCAGCTAAATAACAAGGAACTGGCGATCCTGGAATAGGGGCCAGTCACGGGCTGACAGGGTTCTAAAGTGATTGACAAAGAAGCAGAAAAGGAATGAAGAATTGTTGGTTCAAAAAAATCTGCAATATACTGTATTAAGCGAATACAGATCCTGAAACTAATACAGATCCTCAAAATAATAAAGATCCTTAAACCAATACAGATCTTTAATTTAATACAGATCTTTAAATTAATACAGATCTTTAATTTAAAACAGATCCTGAAACTAATACAGATGGTTAAATTAATGCAGATATTTAATTTAATACAGATCCTGAAACTAATACAGAATTTAAAATTAATGCAGTCACCTAAACTGATATTGAAGCAAAAAACGGACCCTGAAACTGATACAGATCTTTATGCTAATATATAACCTGAAATTAATACAGGTCCTGAAAATATAACAGACCCCGATACCAATAGGAATACTGAAAATAATGCAGACCCTGAAATTTATACAAATCCTACAACTAACAGAGGTGTTTGAGTGTGTGTCTGTGCAACCTATGTGTCTGTGTCTGCGTGTGAATTATTTGTGTCTGTGTTTGCGCCTGTCTGTGTGTGTGCGTCTGTGTGTGTGTCTCTGTGTGTGTGTGGCTGTGTGTCTGTGTGTGTGAGAGCGTATCTGTGTGTGTCTGTGTGTGCGTGTGCGTGTGCTTGTCTGAGTTGGTGCCTCTGAGTGTGTGCGTGTGGGTGTGTCTGTGTGTGTGTCTGTATGTGAGTGTCTATGTTGTGTGTGTCTGTGTTTGCGCCTGTGAATGTGTGCGGATGCATTTGTCTGTTCGTGTGTGTCCGTATGTGTCTGTGTGTCTGTGGGTGTATGTATGTTTGTGTGTGTGTATGCACCTGTGAGTGTGTGTCTGTGTGTGTGTGTGTGTGTGTATGTTTCTGCGTGTGTATGTGTCCTCCATGTGCGTGTAGATGTGTCTGTTTGTGTCGGGGGTCTCTCAATATATGCCGCTGCCAATGCTTATCATTTCCGATCCTGTGGATTCTAACTGGGGCGTGTTTGCTGTGTGATGTTGGTGAAATATTCACGGTGTAAATCGCGGAGGTACCCCTGGCCAGAATTTGACTTTGGTACAACCAGATTCCTCTTTATTGATTCTCCTGGGTATTGTTAAAGCATCAAAGGGTAACTGAAGGGCATAACGGAAGGCAACGCAGGAGAAATATTCAGCATAAATTTTCACAATGCCTTTTCTATACCTGTTGCTGCTGGTCCATTGGGTGTTCAGGAGAGCGTCGGTGGGAATGGTGGGGCGGTGACCATTTGCGCCCTCACATTTTCTGCCTGCTCCAATGGCTGAGTGTCATGGGCGGGGCCGGCGGGAGACCTGCTCCAAACCAGTCCAGCTTACCCTGGCCAAGGGAAGGAGGGCACGCCCATTTCCAATGTGCCTTCATCAAAGGTGCAAGGTCACTGCCCCGTCAAATGGTCCGCTTCCAGACACGCCCCTCTCTGTTATGCCGTCATCTTGGGGAGCAGGCCCCAACCCCTGTCCATTGTGCCGTCACAAGGCCCACGCCTCCGTATTATACCGTCATCATGGGGACCATTTCCTTCCACTTTTCCATTCTGCAGTCAAAGGACACGCCCCTCCAATTAAGCCGTCATCATGGGGGCCAGGTCCCGCCACCCTGTCCATTGTGTCGCCAGAGGACCCGGACCTAACGTAGGGCGTTCGTCATGGGCACAAGGTCCCGCCTCCTGCCCATGTTGCCGTCACAGCATTCGCCCCTCCCATTATGCGGTCATCACGGGGACCAGTACGACCTCCTGCTCATTGTGACGTTTAAAGATGCCCCGCCAATTATGCCGTCGCCTTGGAGACCAGATCCGACCCCTTGCTCTTTGTTTCGTTTAGGATCCGCCCTCCCATGATTCGGTCACCATGGTGAGCAGTTCCCGGCCCCTTCCCCTTGTGAAAGTTAGAAGTCGCCCCTCCCATGATGCCGTCATCATGGGGACCAGGTCCCGCCCCTTGCACTTCGTGACGTGTTGGAGCCGCCCCTCCCATGATACCGTCACGATGGTGAGCAGGTCTCTCCCCCTGCTCGTTGCGACTTTTGGAAGCCGCCCCTCCATGATGCCGTCACCCTGGGGAACATTTTCTGCCCCCTGCCCGTTGTACGACCAGTAAAGCGAATATGCGCAGCCCCAATTTCCATGCCGAATAGCAACATGTCCCTGCAGCCCCCTCCCCGGGCTCTGTGCTGGTCAGACTCCACACCACAAGCCGGTCACCATGGGAAACAGATTTCGCCCGCCCGCCCGCACCCAAGGACCTGTCGGGATCAGGCTGCACAGCACAAGCCAGAACACCATGGGGAACAGGTCCCTCCCGCAGTGTCCAATGCCATTGGGGGAGAGATTTAACTGCTCCAACCACTCGGTCGAAAAGCAACCCACCCCTCCCCACCCCCAAATCCCCTGCACCCCACTCATGCATTGGGAATGGGAATTAAAATGAGATAATGCTGGAAACTCCCTGTCTCAGCTCCTCTCTCCTTTTTGAATGAATTTTGCAACAGGGCCAAAGGGACATCTCAGCACATCCTTGAATTGCTGCCGGAATTTAGTCGGGGCAGAAATGCAAGAATATGTGGAGCAATTCAGGAGCCCAATTCCTGCGCAGAAGGATGCCGCAATATGGACTCACAGCGCAAATTATACATCCGCACTCATACAGAACACAACATATCGTGCCCACTACAGGAGGAAACTGGCGAGATAACAAACAGTAAAATGATGGATATCTATCGACTCTCCATCTCTGGCTCTCTGGCACTCTCCCCACTTCTGCGATCCCGGAGTCTCCTGCGGGCTCTGCTTCTCACTAAAATGTGTCTGACGGTAAGAACATTGAGCAGCAGAATCAGGATAAATGAGGCTAACGGGTATAGAATGTAATGGACAAACGCGATTGTACAGTAATAAAAATCTAGTATTACAGAACCTAACCAGGGTTCGTTTACCAGTTGATACATTCCTGTGAGCATGGAATACCAGAAAAGGTTCTTTAAAAAGATCAGCACAGTCACTGTCCCAAGAACCACGCCTGTTTTGTCGGTTCATTGCAAAACACCAACTAATTAATTAACAAACTCAACAACGAAAAACACGAACAAATTCAACAATCAGGTTAGCATTGCAAAGCAACAACAAATTCAATAAGTGGTTTAACATTGGAAAAACTCAATGAAATTCAACAACAACTTCTACATTAAGAAGCACCAGCAAATCTACAACAACCTCAACATTGACAAATAGGTATACATTCAGCAAAAAACTTCTACATTGTAAATCACCAACACATTCAGCAACATAAACATTGAAAAACACCCAGAAATTCAACAACAGCAACAATGAAAACAGCAAGAAATTCAACAAGCTCGTGAACATTGAAAAAACATTTGAAATTGAAATTCAAAATTGAAATTCAACCACAACCTCAAAAATGAGAAACGCCAACAAATTGAAAAACAACCTCAAAATTCAGAAACACCAACAAATTCAATAACAAGCCCAACATTGGAAAACAGCAATAAATTCAACAACAACTCAACATTGGAAACAACAACAAATTCAGCAACTACTACAACATTCAAAAACCCCAGCAAATTCATAAAGAAACTCAATACTGATTATCACCAACATATTCTGCTACAACCTTAACATTGTACAACATCAAGAAATTCACCAACAACTTCAACATTGAAATACAACAGCAAATTCAAATAGATTGGAATACACCAGTAAATTCAGAAACCACGTCGCCATAGAAAATGAAGAACGAACCGATGAACAACTTCAGCATTGATAAATATCAAAAAATTCATCAACAACTTCATCAATGAAAAAATCAACAAATTCAACAAGCTTAACAATGAAAAACATTAACACGTTTAAGAGCAACCTCGCCATTGAAAAACACTTACAAATTCACGTTAACATTGAAAAACATCTAGAAATTCAACAACAGCGTGGAAAAACACCAAGTTCTACAAACAAGTCATCAACTAAAAGTGCAAAGATTTTCAATCACAACCGTAACGTTTAACAAACAATTGCTGAATTTGTTGATGGTTCTCAATTGTGACTCTGTTTATGAATTTGATGGTGTTTCACAATCTTTTTAACTTTGCTGCTGTTTTTCAAAGGTGAATTTGTTGTTATGTTTGCTGATTTTTTTTTCAATGTTGTAGCTACTGTTGAATATGTTGATGTTTTCAATGTTGAAGTCGTTGTAGAATTTGTCAGTGTTCTACAATATTCAGGTTGTTGTTGAATATGTTGGTGATGTTCAATGTTTCCGTTGTTGAATTTGTCGTTGTTGTTCTCGGTGTTGAGTCTGTTGTTGAATTTGTTGCTCATTTTCAATGTTGAGCTTGTTGTTGAATTAGTCGATGTTTTCAATGTTAACATTATTGAATTTGTTGGTGCTTATTAATGTTGAAGTTGTGTTTCAATTTGGTGCTTTTGATCAAAGCTGAGGTTGTAGTTGAATTTGTTGGGGTTATTCAATGTTGACATTGTTTAAGTTGTTGATGAGTTTCAATGTTCAGATTGTTGCTGATTTTCAATGTTGAAGTTGTTGATGACTTTGTCAGAGTTTTTACAAAGTTGAGGTTGTTGCTGAATGTGTGCACTATTACAACGTGGAAATTGTTGTGGAATTTCTTGGTGATTTTCAACGTTACAGTTGTTGAATTTCTTTGTGATTTTCAATGCTAATCTTCCTATTGAACTTGTTAGTGTTTTGCAATGTTATGTTTGTTAATTAATTAATTGGAGTTTTGCAATGTTCAGGCTCCTGTTGAAATTGTTGGTGGTTTTCAATCTTTTTGACTTTGCTGGTGTGTTTCAAAGTAAAAGTTGTTGGTAAATTTGTTGGTGATTTTCAATCTTGATGTTGCTATTAAACATGTTGATATTTTACAATATTGATTTTGTTTAATTTGTTGGTGATTTTCAATGTTGAGGTTGTTGTTGAGTATGCAGTTGTGTTTTTTTTTCAAAGGCTGAGGTTGTTGCTGAATTTGTTGTTGTTTTTCAGTCTTGAGATTGTTCTTGAATTTGTTGGTGTTTTTCAATGTTGAAGGTATTGCTGAATTTGTTTGTGTTTTTCAGTGTTGAGGTTGTTTTTGAATTTGTCTGTGTTTTTCATTGTTGAGGTTGTTGTTGAATTTGTTGGTGTATTTCAAGGTTGAGGTTGTTGTTGAATTTGTTGGTGTTTTTAAATGGTGAGTTTGATTGAATTTGTTGGTGGTTTTCAATATTGAGTTTGTTGAATTTGTTGGTATTTTTCAAAGTTGAGGTTCTTGTTGAATTTGTTTCACTTTTTTCAATGTTGAGGTTGTTGTTGAATTTGCCGGCGGTTTTCAATGTTGATTTTATTGTTGAACTTGTTGGTGTTATTCAATGGTGAGTTTGTTGTAGTTGTTGGTGTTTTTCAAATCTGAGGTTGTTGTTGAATATGTTCGTGTTTTTCAATAATGTTGTGGTTGTTGAATTTGTTGTAATTTTTTAAAAGTCGCAGGCTCGCGGGCTAAATGGCCTTCTCCTGTTCCCATGAATAAAGTCCCTGTTAGTGGTTGACTGGGGCTCCAGGATTGGTTTCCCCAATGCATAATCAACATCTGGGACAGCTGATACTCTGGAAGTACGGCGACGACTCTGCAGAATACAGTTTGGTTTCTGTACATGTGCCTGCTCCAGCAGGGGATGCTTTGACCCATCTACTGCCCCTTTTCCATCCACTCCTGAGCCTTCACCTCCCCACAAGGGCTCAGCGACTCAGTGGCCCGTGCCGATTGGAGGTTTGTGGTTAAATAGACCATTTATTGCCGGGAAACCATGTACGCTCCCTCTGGGCTATTTTCAGTTGTTTTGATTCTTCAACAAATGAATATATGATGTTAGCGGATATTTCACTGCATCCTTTAGCTGCTTTCTGAACTTTCTGAGTCACCCCATAAATAAATGTGTTTGTGCAGCAACTTAAACTCCGCAGCATCATTCTGAATTGTCTACATATATATTCAGAATCTGTGTAATCACTGGGATCTGTTCCCGTAAAGGTATAAAATAAGAAATCTATAACATACACCGACCACAGCAGTCCGAAGCTGCCCGAGATGGTGAAGAGTAAAATCACAGACTTCCTCCTGCTCTCCATCTCTGGGTCACTGCGATTCTCTCCCCTGCTCTGACCCCTCAGTCCCTTACGGACTCGACTGGCCACTAAAATGTGTCTGACTGTCAGAGCGTTGAGCAGCAGAATAAAAGCGAATGGGGGCAATGGGGTTAAACGAGTGTCAAACAAGTCAAATCCCACCCACCCTGGGTTAGTAAAATAGCTTGGCTTTGGATAACAGAACCACTGAACATTGTCGATTATCTCTCCATGTTCCTGTGTAAAGTGGTGCGGGATGTTTTTTAAACAGTGCAGAATGCCGGTTGATGCTAGAACCACAGCCGCAGTTTTCTCGGTGCAATGTTTTGTTTTCATCTTCTGCCAACAAATGGCCACAAATCGGTCAAAGGAGAAAGTGACGGTGAACCAGACAGAACAATCTGTGGCTGCACGAGTCAGGACAGCGAGAACACTACACACTGGGGTGATGAGCAGGAAACTCTGTCCAAAATAATAATAAATTACCCTCCACATGATGACCTCAGTGATAATGACCAGTAGGTCCGCCGTTGCCATGGCCACCAGATAGCGGGAGGTGCAGTTGGAGAGGCCGCACTTTCCCCGGGTTAATATCACAATCGCCAGTAAATTAACTGTTAGAGAGAGAAGGGTAAAGAGACTGGAAATTAACTGATCAAACATTCATGCTCAATAAGGCCAATATTGAACCAACAAAATAGATCATTTTGGACCCTGTCAGGGGCTAAGCATTGAAATTAAATCTCCAAATCCCTCCCCAACCCATCCCCATCCTGTGAAATCCCGATCTCAGACGGGGAAGCATTAAATATAATGGGTCGGATATAAAGAACAGAAACAAGCCATTCGCCCTAAGCAGCTCATTTCTGTGTTGATGATCCACTGGAGCCTCCGCCCAGATTTCATCACTTGAATCTGACAACGTAACACTCTATTCCTTTTTCCCTCACTTCCTTGTTCATATTCCCTTAAATGAATCTAAAGTATTCACAACAAACACTCTGTGTGGTAGCGAGTTGCACATTCTCACCGCTCTTTGGATGAAACAGTTCCCTTTGAACTCCCTCTCGGCTTTATTGGTAATTCTCTCAAAACGATGGCCTCCATTTATGCCCCTCCTCACAGGAAGAAATATTCTCTCTGTGTCCACTCTATCAAATCCTTTCTTCATTTTACATTTCTACTAGCTCACCCCTCAGCCTTCCATTTAAAGAGATAAAGTCACAGCCTGTCAATCCGTTCCTGGCATTTATATCCATGTATGTTTGATATGATCGATGTATACAGTCTCTCCACCCTCGGCAGTGCCTCCATACCCTTGGCTCTATAATACCTGAACTGAACTTGATCCAGTATTCAATATGTGCTCTGGCTAAGGTTTGATGCAGATTTATCATAAATTATCGACTTTTGCAATCCTCCTCTGTATTGACCACACCCCGTCTCAAGCTGGTTTCATCTGTAATCATAGAAATTGTGTTTTGATTACAAAATTCAACTCATTAATGCATTTTGAAGAACACTGATATAAGCACTGAACCTTGTGGAACAGCACTTCCCACCTTCTGCCACTCTGAATAACGACCCTTTATTCCCACTGTCTGCTTTCTATCCTGAATACAGCGAGCAATCCATTCGGCCACTTCTCCGTTGACGCCACATTTTATGACCTTATTCATTAGTCTGTTATGCTCTCCTGTTTAACTGACAGTAAATATCTGTTTCCCGTGGAGCAGTTCAATCGGCGACAGACCCACATCAATAATTTTCACTGTATACACTTACACAAGCCACAGCAATAATCCACCCATCGTTTAAAGGTTACATCCGTAAAAACAAAAGAGAGAGCTACATGAATTGGAGAGACCCGTCTCCTTAAACAAGCATTCACAATCAAAGCAGTTTGTTTCATTCCAGTTATTGAACCATATTCAGCAACGGTCTACCCTAACAGTTACTCCCGGCAATACATGGTCACTGGGTATCCCCTCCTCAGCTCCTCACACCACGGGTTAGTGACCCACAGCCTCTGTAGTTTTGCACGAACACATATTCCCAGTCACCCATAGGCACTGTGGCTGGGTGCTCCATTTCAGCTAGTTACCCACACTCAGTGCAATTGTACACTTACATATAATAAAACCTTACGTTCCACTGGAGAATATAATTCGATATTACCGTTTCTCTGGAAGTTATAAGCAGAACTTGATCTGGGGCAATATAATGAATCGGTAGAGATAATTCAGGCTATTTGACTGTAGAAAATGCTACCACTGATCGACTTCCCATATAGATCCACCATATATGTAATATTATGAGTAGCAGAATAAAATCACAAATCAGATCACATACAACTTCAGAGACATTCAATGTTTATATTCACTTACCGGATACACCAATGATTGCCAAGATCAGAATATATTTTTTTGAAACTGTTAAAATTGTCAATCATATTCTCACTGAAGTGATTTGTCCCTTCGTCTCGTGACAATCTCTCTGTATTAAACTGTGGGGCGATACATTTGCAAAGTCTTTAATTAATACTCTGTGGGAACACCTCCGGGAATTTGAAGATGCAGCTTATTTGTTTTAAACTTGAACAAACAGGCTTCGAAAGTGAGTTAATTCCCGGCTGTACTGTCTATATTTAGCGCTGGGATTCCACTGGACAATTCTGATCACATGGCAAGTTTCGTTCGCCCAGCATTGACCCTGTTCACTCAAAAATAGGAAACATCAGTCCAAAAACAACATCTAACATTGTCTCCTAAATTCTGATCCCAATGATGTGGTTATGCAATCATTGAATTGCACTTCGTCGAGTCTCTCTCTCTCTCTCCCTTTCCCTCCCTCTCTCTCCCCTTGTCTCACTCTTTTTGTCACTCTCTTAGTACCTCCATCCCTCTCTCTGTCTCTCTCTCATTGTCTCAATCTCTGCCTCCCTCTTCTTGTCTCTCTCTCCTCTCTCTCTCTCACTCTCTCCTCTTTATCTCTGATTGTCTCACTCTCTCTCTCACTCTCCATTTTTCTCGGTCCTTCTATCTGTCTCTCACTCACTCTTCCACACCCTCTCTGCTCTCTCTCTCTCTCTCTC
The DNA here is from genome assembly GCF_964194155.1 of Cetorhinus maximus. Lineage (NCBI taxonomy): Eukaryota > Metazoa > Chordata > Chondrichthyes > Lamniformes > Cetorhinidae > Cetorhinus > Cetorhinus maximus. The sequence continues at coordinate 50,952 of NW_027597961.1, forward strand.
TCTCTCTCTTGCCTTTCTTGTCTCACTTTATCTCTCTCGCTTCTTGTCTCTTCCTCTCTGTATCTCACTCTCATTCTCTCAGGGACGTGACTTCCCTCTTTAACTACCAATATCCAATCAAAGGGTAGAATGCCTCACAATGGAATAGAGGTTTATACATTCGAACGTTGTATCACTCAATTAGACATGGAAAGAAATTAGGGCAGATAGATGGATTAAAAATGGGGATAATAAATTAATCAAATTATGAATAAATAAAAATAAGTGGATAAACACAAGAATGTAGAGAAGGGGATTAAAATGTGGTGAGGATAGAAGAGAGAGCTCATGATCCGAAGTTGTTGAACTCAATCTTAAGTTTTGAAGGCTGTAAATTGCCTATTCGGAAGATGAGGTGCTGTTCCTCCGGCATGCATTGGGCTTCATTGGAACATTGCAGCAGGCCAAGGTCGGACATGTGGGCTGAGATCAGGGTGGAGTGTGGAAATGGCAAGCAGCAGGGAGGTCTGTGTCATGCTGGTGTACAGACCCAATGTGCTCCAAAAAGAGGTCACCCAATTCTCCTTTAGTCTCCCAATCATAGATGGGTACGAATTTGGAGCAGCGAATGCTGTGGACAAAATTGAAGGAAGTGCAAGTGAAGCAGTGGTTCACCTGAAAGGATTGTTTGAGCCCTAGGACGGTGTGGAAGGATGAGGTAAATGGGCAGGTGTTGCACCTTCTGTGATTGCATTTGAAGGTGCCGTGGGAAGGGGATGAGGTGTTGGGGAAGATGGAAGCGTGGAACAGAGTGTCCAGGAGGGAGCCGTTACGATGGAATTCTGATCGCGGTGTTGAGAGGAAGAAATGTTTGGTGGTGGCATCATGCTGGAATAGGCGAAAATGGTGGTGGATGATCATTTGGATTCAGAGGTTGTTGGGGTGTAAAATAAGTTCAAGGGGGGCCCAATCATTGTTCAGGGTGGGAGGGAAATGGGTGAGGGCAGAGGCGGGGGAGATGGGTCAGACAGGGTTGAGGACCTTGTTAAGCACAGTGGGGGAGGGGGGAACCTCGTATTAAGGAAGATGGAAGACATGTCTTTAGCGTTTTGGAAAGTGGCATCTTCCGGGCACATGCGAAGGAACTGAGAGAATGAGATGGAGTCCGGACAGCAAGCTGGGTGTGAGGATCTGTAGTCGAGGGGGCTGTAGGAGCCGGTGGGCTTGTAATGAACAGTGGTGGGCAGTCTATCACCAGAATGGGAAACAGAGGGGTCAAGGATTGACCATCCCTTCATCATCAGGTCAGAAGTTGCGATGTTCGCTGATGATTCCACAATGTTCAGCACCATTCGCGACTCCTCAGACACTGAAGCAGCCCATGTCCAAATGCAGCAACACCTGGACAATATACATGCTTGGGCAGATGTTAGGAACGAGAGAGTTTAAGTTATATTTGCATTTGTTGGTTTAGGAAATATTTTTTGCTTTAATTTTCAAGTATGATTTTTGTTTCTCGAAGTGTGGGTTGAAATGGTGAAACCTGGGAGGTCGTTACATTTTTGAGAGGCGAGAGCAAGTGTAAGCTCGGTTTGTGTGTCTGCATTTTCAAAGCCTTTTTTGACCCTTGAGGTGGAGAGCTGTGTTATCAAGTGAGGTAGTGGTTTAGGGAAGTTTAAGTTGAAAAAAATTGCTGTTTCCTAGCAATCGGATTCCAGAGAGGGTGGCCACACACACACACACACACACACACACCCATACACTGACACACACACACACATATGCACACGCACACGTACACAAACACATAAACACAGGTATAAACCGAAAGCAGTTTTAGTTCATTTGGTGTGTATGTCCTAATGCTGAAAGGACTTGCCAGAGGAGAAACCTTGGAGAGGGGCTGATAGCAAGTCCGAAACTAAATTTGAAACCAGCTGGCAGGAGAAGCTGTACAGGAGGTAACTGCAGAAAGAGAAGAAGAGAGGTCTGAAGAAGACCTTCTAATCAAAAGGAGCAAACAGGAATCTGGACAAGGCCCTGGTAGGTAGTTTTGGGAGTGAGAAGCAGAGAAAGGTTTCAAATTTCAAGGGAGAATTTTCAGCATGCAGATTTAAAGCAACTTCAGCTTGGAAAAATGCAGAAGGTCCAAGAAGACAGCTCGAGTTCTGTAACGCCTTGCTTTGGCCGAGTGAAGCAATGGTGTTCTTTTGTCGTGGCTGAGACAGTGAGAGCGAATGCATGGCAGGAAGCTTGAATGCACGTGGCGATCCAGGAGAGCTCGGAGCCCTGCAGATGTACCGTTATGGAAGGCGTCTGAGAGAAAGCATGGTTTGGGAGGAGACTCCCAATGGGTTCTTGAAGAGTGGAGGTTGGGAAGCCTCGTGTGAAAGACGGAGCTCAATGAGACCGGTTAGCTCAAGATTTGACAAGCGAATGGGGGGCAGATGTCAGGTATCCATAGCATCTGTTCGGAATGGAACCAGACACTTGGTTTCAGGGTGTTGTATGCATTACCACAAGTCGCAGATTGCTTTGCATGGACTGTGTAACGACTGTGAACATTAGAGTATAAGATAGATGTTCTAACATCTGCTTTCTTTGTAAATCTGTATATATCTGGAAAGGCACAATTATGGTCATCTTTTCAAGTTTATTAAATGTTTTATTCATTGTTAAAAACCGATCAGCTGTCTCCTGTAACTCTGTTCAGTCGACACTCTCCACGCATCTAAACAAAAAATCAAACTTAAGATCTCTCAAGCTGGGTACCACCCTGGGATCAGACTTTTCCCGTAGGAACATCACCACGGATCATACCACTGACAACTGGCAAGTGACATTCACGCAACGCATGTGCCTGGCAATGACAATCTCCAAGAAGAGAGAGTGCAACCATTGCCTCTTGTCATTCAAATGCGTCCAACACTATCAACATCATGGGGGTTACCATTGACCAGAAACTGAACTGGACCAGCCATATAAATGCTGTAGCTATAACAGCATGTCATAGGTTCAGAATTCTGCGGATAGTAACTCACCTCTTGTCTACAGAAGGTCTGACCACCATCTACAAGGCACAATTCAGGAGTGTGATGGAATAATCTCCACTTCCCAACAGAAGTACAGCTCCAACAACAGTCAGGAAGCTTGAGAAAATCTAGGACATATCAGCGCTCTTGATTGGCACCACATCCACAAACAGTAACTCCCTCTACCACCGACCCACAGGAGCAGTAGTGTGTACGATGTACAAGGGGCACTGCAGCAACTCACTGAGCCTTGTTAGACAGCACCTTCCAAGCCCACGACCATTATCATGTAGAAGGACAAGGGGAGCAGACACATTGGAACACCAACACCTGGAAGTGCCCCTCAAGTCACTCACAATCCCGTTTTGGAAACTTATCGCTGTTCCTTCACTGTCGCTCAGTCAAAATCCGGGAACTTGCTCCGTAACAGCACTGTGGGTGCCTCTGTACATCAGGGACTCCGGCGGTTCGAGAAGGATGCTCAGCACCACCTCCTCAAGTGCTATTAGATTTGGGCAAAAAATGTTGACCTAGAAAGCGACACCCACATCCAATTAACCAATGTAAACAGTAATCTAAAAGGAAACAGTGGATCGGCAGAAATGGGTCTTCTTCTAATTGGCCAGATCTAATGAGTGGTCTGTCAAAGCGATCAGTGTAGGGCCCTATTTTTTTTACACTTTATATGAACGAATAAATGAAGGTGTTTAGTAAATTTGCTGATGACACAAAGTTTGGGAGAATAGTAAGTTGTGAAGAGGACATAAGGAGTCTACAAGGCATGTAGATAGGTTAAGTGAGTCGTCAAATACGTGGCTACAGGAGAATAACGTAGAAAAATGTGAAATTGTCAATTTAGGCAGGAAAATGTATTTAAACAAGAATCTTATTATCCAAATGGAGAGGGATTGCAGAGCTCTGAGATGCAGAGGGGTCGCGGTGTTCTAGTGCAGGAATCAGTAAAGGCTAGTATGTAGGTACCGCAGGTAAATAGGAAAGTTAATTGAAGGTTATCATTTATTGCGAAGGCTTTTGAATGCAATAGTAGGGAGGTTATGTTTGAGTTGCACAGAGCACTGGTGAGAGAACAACTGGAGTATTGTGTACAGTATTGGTCTCGTTATTTAAGGAAGGATGTAATGCGTTGGAAGCCATTCAGAGAAGGTTTAACAGACTAATATCTTGAATGGGCGTGTTTTCTGATGAGGAAAGATTGGGCAGGCTAATCTTGTATCCACTGGAGTTTAGAAGAGTGAATGGAAGATAAAAGATTCTGAGGGATCATGGCAGGGTCAATACGGAGATGATCCTTCCTGCTGTGAGAGAATTTCGAACTGGGGCCCACTGTTTAATAATAAGGCGTCACCCATTGTGCGCAGAGATAAGGAGAGCTTTTCTTTCTCTCAGAGGGCCATGAGCCGTTGGAACTCTGTTTCTCAAAAGGTGGTTGCTGAAGAGTATTTGAATTCTTTTAAGGCAGAGGTGGATCTGTCTTTGATAAGCAATGGAGGTAAGCGATTTTCAAGGATAGGCAGGGCTGTGTAGTTGAGTTTACAATCAGATCAAACACGATCTGCTGCAGCAGTCTCCAAGTCTTCTGGCTCATGAGATAGGAACTAAATCAAGTGAGTCTCAGTACCCAGGTTAGACATGTATTAGTGGTGCCTGCTTTCACTGCCTGCCACACCTTCCATCACATTGTTGATGACTGAGATCGATCCCGCTTTTCCCTACTTTGTGTGTGTGCGTGTGTACAGGACATAACAGGCCAATTACCCACTTCTCCCAGAAGGTGCCTGTCATGTAGTTGTCCTACAGCAGCTTGGCTGGAACTGCGGCTAATTCTGGCGCACAAGTCCTCAATGCTCAGTCCGTGATGCAGTCAGCCCCTGGGGCCCTTGCTGTGCCCAGAGACTTCACAAGTACCTTGATATTATCGAAGTGAATCGAGTGGCTTCTGTCTGGCATCTGTAATTCAGAGGAATTGAGGTGGAGGCCGGGATGGATCATCCACTCGGCCCTTCCGGCCGAATATGGTTTCAAATCTTGCAGCCGAGTCTTTTGTGCTGACCTGCTGTGCGCCCAGATCATTGAGGATGTGGGTGTTTCCAGAGCCTCTTCCTCCGGTCTGAATATTATGTTTTAATGGAACCAACATTAGATGTTGCAGAAGTGCAGAGCTTTAATCTGATCGTTTGATTGAGGGCTGGCTTATTTCTTCCAGTCGCATTGGACTCCGCTGCTTGGGTTCCTGTATATTAATGTCGTTTTGCCACGTTCGAAACTCATTTTGAGGTGCGACTTGTGCTGATGGATTAACCCATTGCGGATATTAATAAACATTGAGTGGTTTACATTATTTAAAAACAAATGCTTTCTGCAGATGATAGTGGTTTCATTGGCAGAAGCATTTGCAGACATTACTGGGTATAACGAGGCATTTAAAAAATGAAACCATACTCTGTTAAACTGGTAACTCGTCCCAGCCTGAAGATTAATTTATCTGCTTGTCTCCCTTCCTCACATTTAATGTAGTGACGATAGTGGTTATTTCTCAGGCAAAGTGTGGTCTCTCGAAATGTGTCACTTACTACCTTGTGGCAATGCAAGGAGCAGATAAATTGGTCGTTATCATCGATCTGATTCTGAAGCATCTTGCAATTCGTTATCCTATCGAGTTTGTGTTCCTGTTTTTTTATTCCGGTGTGGAATATCCATGTTGTTCTGCTTCACACAGTCACAGACTGTTCTGCCTGGTTCACTGTCACTTTTACATCCGATCAATTGTGGCTATTTGTTGCAGTAAGTTAAGATCAAAATATTGCAACATAAATACCGCATCTGTGGTTCTGGGAACAGTCAGTTTGTTGGGCTGTTTGAAGAATGTGTTCTGGTATTTTATGTATACGGCTCAGTATTGGGGCATGAAATTCCCCTGGTTTTGTTTTGTGACATTGGATGTTCAGAATTCACGGACATGGGCAGCAATCGAGTTTCTCTATTACATTCTAACGCCGGGAGTCCAATTTTTCCTGGTTTTAGTGCTCAATGCTTTAACTGACAGGCATATTTTACTGAGGAGCAGAGCCCGCAGGAGACTCCAGGCTCAGAGTAGTGAGGAGAGTCCCAGAGACACAGAGATGGAGACTCTAAGGAAATCTATCATTTTACTGTTTATTATCTCAGGAAATGTGATCCTGTTATGAGTTTACTTCACGATGTTTTCCCCATGGTGGCGAATGGTAGTTTTGGGCTACACTTACGTTAAACCATCACTTTATATTCGGGAAATAGGCTTCATGCCGCATCTCCTGAGCTGCTGCACAAACACTAGTTTGTATGCAGTGAGCCAGACTAAGCTCAGAGAGCAGCTGAAGGCTGGGCTGAAATTCCTCTTTACTCCGATTCTAAAACTCATTCAATGCTGTGCTGAACTGAATGATTTCACAAGCAGAACACGCTCACTCCTCATGCTTTGCCCGACGCAGCTCTCCACAGCAGGTCCAGTGATAGTGATTAATTATAAATCTCTGACTGACACAGGGTGAGCCATCCTCAGCCGCTGTCAGAGATAAACTATGAACTGGGAAAAGACTCTGGCTACCACCTAGATTAGCTATTGGGCTTCGGGAAAGTGTAGTCTGGGATTATTCTAACTGGAGCCCCTGTTGGAAAAGCCCATATATCAGCATCTCACACAAAGTACCATGTAACTGCCCCCCATACCAATCAGAAAGTGGCTCCCATCACACCCAGCACAAAGTCTCCCTCCACAGCAAAACCCAAATTGATTCCTGTGGACAGAAAACCCAACAACAAGCTGGACATCCACTTCTGAGCACAATAATTCAAATCAAATTAATTCCCTCCTGTCAGACTGATCATGTTCAATAGGAGCCTCAGCAGTCACGTCATTCTGTTTCATTGTGTCATCGGTGTGTATTCAGACATCAATGTCACTTCACATGGGCTATAAAGGCTTCCATCCCAATTCGACAATGACTGCCTCAGCCTGGACTCGCATCTTTTGTCAGAGTTTTTGTCTCTTTGGATCGTCTGATCAAGGAATGAATTTAAAAAGGGTGAAATCCTCTTGTCAAACCCGTTTCACCGTCTTCAGATTAATGTGATACAACCCTACCCTCTGCTGGCCGCTCACCGCTACTACAGGCACAGCTCTTTTCTAGTCTCAGAGAAGTTCAGTTACTGCATGGCATCATCTTGAAACAGATTGAAGAAGTCTGAATATGGAACAATACTGTAAGGGATTGAAGATTGCAGCAGGGTGCAAAGTATCACAGTATCACAGTATCACATATCACATCCATTCTGCAACTGCCTCTATACCCCATGGGTTTCCGTTTCCATTACATTTCTAACTAATGACGTCTGACCGCACGCCTTTGGCAATACTATCTGTATGACAAGAAACGGACTATCATCATCACTGTCAGCTATTCTGGAAGCGGCCACGATCCAATTCATCAGACATGTTTGCTTTGCTATTAAGATTCCCATGTCCCTTGTATTCTATGAACCGATACATTGCTAACGGAGCGACCTCGATTTTTGCCCTACAGCATGTCCTGTAGAAATTGAGCCACCAGCGACTGCCTGGCTGCAGTTAGAGTGTTTGTTCTTTTTTCAAAGCAGGGTGTAACATTTTCAAGCTTCAAGTCATCGGGCGTCACTCCCGTATACAAGGAAGAATGAAAGATTATGATCAGTGCCTCCGCTAAGACCACCACTCTTCACTCAGCAACCCTCGTACATCTCTGTTCTGACACAAGAGCGCTGGAATGAAACGGGTTAACTGAACCTGTTTGTTCGGTGGCTGTAATTAATGTCAGTCTCCATGGAATTTAACTGTGCCTCTGCCAGGTTGCCCTCTTCTGTTTATAAGTGGCGCCTTTCAATGCGTTATCACATAGTATTATCGGGAGCATTCAATCCGCCACAAGCCGGGATCATCGGCTTAATAGAGAGGCAGAGGAGAGGACAGAATCTGAGAAGAATAGGTTGGAATGTTACAACAATT